>NW_019943943.1:151396-162907 GCF_002910315.2 Salvelinus sp. IW2-2015
CTCTCTCTTTCTACTCCCTCTCTCTCCTTTCTATCCCCCTCTCTTCTCCCTCTCTTCTTTCTCTTCCCTCGAGTCTCTTCTCTCCAGGATGCTGTTGAGTGCGGAATGAACTCCAAGGAAGAGCTTGCTTGTTCAGAAACACCTGTCTAAGCCTGCACCACTGCAGCAGTGGTACGTCCTCGCTGACCGGAAACTGCACTAAGTGCTTGCAGGATGTGTAAATGTGTTCATGAAAAAAGGGAAGACAGTACCTCCCCTCCTCCATAGCATCCTTGTTGACAAGGAAGCAGAGTCCATCTCCTTCCCTCCATAGCATCTACTTTGCAGCGAAGCAGAGTCCTCCCTCCTCCATAGGCATCTCCTTATACCAGGAAAAGCAGAGTCCTCCCCTCTCATACATCTTTTGACCAGGCGAAGCAGAGTCCTCCTCTCCATAGCTCTCTGTTGACCAGGAAGCAGGTCTCCCTCCTCCATAAATCCTGTTTGACCAGGAAGCAGAGTCTCCCTCTCTCCATAGCACCTGTTGACCAGGAAGCAGAGTCTCCCCTCCTCCATAAATCCTGTTGACCAGAAGCAGAGTTTAGATCACCTCCTCCATAGCATCCTGTTGACCAGAAGCAGTAAGTACCTCCCTCCTTCCATAATCATCCTTTTGACCAGGACAGCAGTGATTGTCCTTCCCTCCTTTTGACCATGCGATAGCCAGAGTCCTCCCTCCTCCATAGTCTATTCCGTTGACTCAGCGTAAGCGAATCTCTCGCCCTCCTCCATACATCCTTTTGACGCAGGAAGCAGAGTCCTCCTCCTCATAGCATCCTTTTGACCAGCGAACAGAGTCTTCCCTCCTCCATAGCATACCCTTGATGCCGACCAGGAAGCATGAGTCCTCCCCTCCTCCATACTCCTGTTAGCGACCAGGAAGCCGAGAGTCCTCCCCTCCTCCATAGGCATGCATTTTGACCAGTGAAGCAGAGCTATTCCCCTCCTCCCTATAGCACTCCTTTTGACAGAGAAGCGCAGAGTCCTACCCTCCTCACATAGATCCTATTCACCAGGAAGTCAAGTCTTCCCTCCATCCATAGCATCCTTGTTTGACCAGAAAGCAGAAGTCTCCCCTCCTCCATAGATCCTTTTGACCAGGAAGCCAGACGTCTTCCCCTACCTCCATCCAGAATCCTTTTGACCAGACAAGCAGAGCTCGTTCCCCTCCTCCATAACATCCTTTGACCAGGAAAGAGTCTCCCTCACAGGAAGCCGAGTCCTCCCCTTCCCCCATAGATCCGTTTGACCAGAAAGCAAGAGTCCTCCCTCCTCCATAACATTCCTGTTGACCCAGGAACAGAGTCCCTCCTCCCATGCATCCTTTACCAGATATCGCCCATACTCCTGTTGACCAGGGAAGACAGAGTCCCCTCCCCCAAACTCCTGTTATTCACAGCAATCCCAGCCTCCCCATCTGTTGCACCAGCAAGCAGACTCTCCCCTCCTCCATAATCTCTTGACCAGGAAGCCGAGATCTCCCTCCTCCTTTTGACCAGAAAGCAAACGAGCGTCCCTCCACCCCATATCTCCTTTGACCGAGCAAGCAGAGTCCTCCCCCCACCACTCCTCTTTCATGTTGTGATCCCTTTATCTAGAAATTCTTGCACAACTACTACATTAGTCTCACTATACACCTTTTCATCGATTGCCATCCACCTGCGAAACATAATTTACCTGAGGAGGAGTCTCCATTTCATACAAGCGTGTTTTAGCGTCCACTTTCCCTCCTCGCGCCTCTCCTTGAATTACCTTTTGACCTTTTGCGATAAGGAGACGGGAGCGGGGGCGGAGAGCGTTAACAAAGCGAATTAAAAAGCCCATGGCTCTCGTTTGCTGTCTCACCCGCCATCACTTCCTGAGTCCGTCTCATTCTGTCTTGAACGCCGCCCTTCACGATTTTATATCAAATTAATTTAGAATGCGGTCCTTTTACAAGCTATAACAGGTCTAGTAGGAGTAATGTGTGTCTGGTTCTGTCTGTAGGTAATGGTGTCTCTGTTCTGTCTGATAAGTAGGTAGTGGTTGTGTTTTAGGTCTGCTGTTCTGTCTAGTAGGTGTAAGTTGTCTGTGCTAATGTGCTGTTCTGTCTGTAGGTAATATCTGTTTTCTGTAGTTGTCTGGTCTGTAGCGATTAATGTGTGTCTGGTTCTGTCATGTAGGTTCTGGAGGATGTCAAGTGGTCCAGCATCGTTAAAACCGTCAGATCTACCTCCACCTGACCCCTGGTCTTTCCTGGAAAAACAGGCCTCAGCTAGTCTCCCGCTGCACCACGCTCAAACAGACCTAACACATCTCTCTCCCTCCACCTGGACCCTGGTCTTACTTACACAGGCCTCAGTCTAGTCTCCACCTGCTCTGCACCCCCTCAAACATGTGACCTAAACAACATCTCTCTCCTCCACTGGACGCCCTGGTCTTTCCTGGAACAGGCCTCAGCTAGCTCTCCCCGCGCACCCCTCCAACAGACCTAACATCATCTCTCTCCTCCCCCTGACCCTGGTACTTCCTGGAACAGGCCTTCAGCATCTCCGCCGCGCAGCCCCTCAAACAGACCTAACAATCCTTCTCCCTCCATTCTGGACGTTCCCTTGACCTTCTCTTGACTGCTTACAATAACATTTCTGAGTTCTCCCGTTGTTACCCTGACAGAAAATGAGTTTGACAACACACATCTGTTCTTTGAATCCTACTAGTAATCTCTAAATGTTTTGTGTTGATCGGTAAATACTCAAGTCTG
This sequence comes from Salvelinus sp. IW2-2015, assembly GCF_002910315.2. Lineage (NCBI taxonomy): Eukaryota > Metazoa > Chordata > Actinopteri > Salmoniformes > Salmonidae > Salvelinus > Salvelinus sp. IW2-2015. Next base: position 154,176 of record NW_019943943.1, read on the forward strand.
TTTTGTATTCCTGACAGATATAATGATTTGGATCAGAACACCAGTTTTTTGTCTGAACAGAATACAATGAGTTTGGTCAGACCCAGGTAGCACGACTAAATGAGTTTGATCGATTTGTCCCCTGGAACAGAATAAATGAATTTGGATCAGAAACACCAGTTGTGTTTGCTCCTGACAGAATAAATGAGTTGGATCAGGGAACATCTCTAGTTGTTTTGTTATCTGACAGAATTAAATGAGTTGAGGTTATCCGAACACCATTGTGTTTGTCCTGAACAGTAATAAATGAGTTTGGATCTCAGAACACCACCAGTTGTTTTGTCCTGACAGATAAATGAGTTTGGATCAGCAACACCAGTGTTTGTTTATCCTACAGGAGATAAATGAGTTTGGATCAGAACACCAGTTGTTTTGTCCTGACAGAATAAAATGAGTTTGGACGTCAAGAACACCATTGTTTTTGTCCTTACAGAATAAATGAGTTGGATCAGAACACCAGTGGTTTTGCCTGAACAGAATAAATGAGTTTGGATCAGAAATCCTAGTTGTTTGTTCCTGACTTAGAATAAATGAGTTTGGAATCAGAACTAGAATTCAATCTAAAAATGTCGAATATGATTACATCTTTTCAGTGCCAATTAATTGAGCGACGCATTATGGACGCACTTTGACTCTGACAGTGAACGAGAGAATTGGTTTATGCTGACTGTGTAAATCTTGATGTCACTATTCAACAGTTTGACTTTAGTTCAGGTGTTTACTGCTGGGTTGAACCAAATATGCTGCTGCTCTCAGGTAGCGATTACTGCTGGGTTAGAACCATATGTAGCGTGCGTCAAGTGCTAAGTTACGCTGGTTAGAACCAACATGTTGCTGCCATCAAAGGTAGGTTCCTGCGTGAGTTAGACACGCATACATGTTGCATGTCCATCAGATACGCTATCACTGCTGGGTTAGACAAGCCAAACATGTTGCTTTGACATCAGCGTAGGTTACTGCTGGTTTAAACCAATCATGTTGCTTTTCACTCAGCGTTAGTGTTAACACAGGTGGTTGAGAACCAACCATGTTGCTGCCTCAGTATACTTGCTGGGCTAACCAACAGTGGTGCTGCATAGTTAGGATACGTTACTGCTGAGGGATTAGAACCAACATGTGCTAGCATCAGGTTAGGTGTACTTCTGGGTTAGACACCAACATGTGCTGCGATCAGGTAATTACATGCTGGGTTAGAACCAACATGTGCGGGCATCAGTATGAGTTACTGTACTGGGTATAGACACAGACATTGTGCTGCCATGCAGGTATGTTACTGCCGCGTTATAACAACATGGCTGCATCTGCAGATATCTTACTGCTGTCGTATAGACACCAACATGTTCTTGCATCAGGTATGTTACTGCTGGGTTAGAACCCCAACATTGTTCCCTGCATCAGATATGTACCATGGCGGTTAGAACCACACGATGTTGCCTTGCAGTCATGTGTATTAGCGCTGTGTTAGAACCAACACATGTTGACTGCATCTAGTAGGTTACTGGCTGGTGTTAGAAGCCAACATATGTGCCGCATCACGTGGTATTTAACTGCATGCGGTTAGAACCAACATGTGCTTGCATCAGGAGGTTACTGCTGGCGTTAGACCAACATTGCGCACTTTCTTCAGCTGTGTTCCTGCTGGTTAGAACCACATGTTCTGCATAATGGTCTGTCCAATATGGATCTCCCTGGAGGAGAGAGAGACCAATGACACTCTGTTACTCTTTGTAAAGTTTGCGGGTTACAAAAACACACACACGGATGATCATACCACCCCACACACCACCAAACCCATTCCTCTCTCCTCCTACTGCCTCTATAACGCCTCTGACGTTAATGAAAGCCCTGCTGCTCGCTCTGGATGTTCGTTGCTTTAGGAACTCCGACTCTCACGATCATCACAGTCCATTCGCCAGCCCAATCGAGCACCTGCCCGTTCTCGCACACCCCTGACGTCGTCTACCTCTCGCCCTCGTTCCAATACAGCGCTCGTTAGATAAAACTGGACTAGTCGCCGCCACTGGCAGCCTCTCACTCAGCTGTAGACGGACCCCAGCGCACCAAGGCTAATATAATCTAACATTTATTCATGGTGATAAATCTAATCAATACGAACATTTGTTTTATATTCTAACGCGAGCAGTAACATATAGCGGTCTAATGCAGATAGGTTAATACCGACGTTGCGTAGGATGGTCAGATATATGCGTCCTGAGACTGTCGTTGTGTCGCTTGTACCGACACCATAACAGACAACGTACTCCACACGATCAAATACATGCACAACGCGGTAAGAGAAACCGGCGAGAGACAGTCCGACTAGGTAACCTGAAATCTGCATTGCGCAAGTAATGTAAACATTGCTACGCTACCCATCGCTAAAGAAAACTCGGGAAGAGTAGTCTATCGTTATATGTTAATGAAACACGCCAGGCGAGCAGGCTCTCGAACCTCGACCTCCTAAGCCCGGAGGTGCCGGCGCGCTATCGCACTGTGCCGCGAAAAGAGCAGCTCAAGCGGGGCAGTGATCGATTTCCGCGCTGTATGAGCAACCCAGGGTCCTTTAAACAGGTATGTAACGAACGCCTTACATACATGAAAAACATTGCTTACGCTTCCACATCGGAAGAGAAACTCGCGTGCGAAAGAGTATCTACGTATGTAACCGACGCAGAAACCAATATAGAACTCGACTTAACCCATCGGTAAGAGAAACTCACGGTAAGGCATGGAAGAGTAGGTCTACGTAATGTAAACCGATAGCTAGCAAACATGCTACGTTACCCATCGGTAAAAGAGAACTCGGTGCGTAAGAGTAGTCTACGTAGTGTAACCGACGCAGAAACATGCTACGATACCCATCGTAAGAGAATCGGTGTGCAGAGTATTCTACAGATATTCTGTAACCACGCAGTAAACAATTGACTACGTTACCATCAAGTGAAGAAAAACTCGTGTGAAGACGTACGTCCTACGATGTAACGACGCAGAAACATTAGCTACGTTTACCCACCGTAAAGAGAGAACTCGTGGCAAGGCAGTTTCTATCTCTATTAACCGACGCATTAGTATGGAAGCGTTGCTACGCTACTCCCAAAGGACACTGAATGTTCTCGACAGTCTTACAGACTGAGTGGTTTTAGACTATATTTCACTGAGGGTTGAGAAAAACCGAAACCAATTTGTATTTATTTTTAAACACTCCGTAAAGCGGCAAGATTGAATGTTTCTTTAACATCTATGAGGAAATTGTAAAAACGTTTACTGACATTTTTTCATATCTAATAAACCGCATTAATCCAGTCTTAATCAGACTGTCTTATTGGCATAAGAAGGGCTTGAGTCTGATATACGCCTCGGATAACATAATAATGGGTCAGGTCCCAATATGGAATCTCAACTCACGTATCCATTGCCCGTGCCAGTTATGCAAGCAGTCATCTCCCATACTCGGTAGATCCCTTGTCCTGATATAGTTTCTCCCATTTCAATCTGTACACAGTAATATCATATATTCATCTTTAACATGAAATCCCTTTCGCTGTAATAATTGTTGTTTTGTATCTAGTTTTCTTTCTTTTATTACTGGTCATTGTTGTTTTAGATGTCCCTTCTCTTATTGTTAAATAAAATGATATATTTCTACATATTTGAGATTCTTTCTCAACGTCAGCCACCCTTTTTTGCCATTGATGACGAGCGTTTGCGACAACTCTTGCATACTCTCAACCAGCTTCATATAGTCACCTGGAATGCATTTCAATTCTAAAGCGAGGATGTTGCCTATCTTAAAAGTATAATTGTGGAATTTCGTTCATTCCTTAATAAGGCGTTCTACACGGTAATCAGTTGTGTTGTGACAAGGTGAGTGGTGCGTATACAAAGACAGGCCCTATTTGTAAAGAGACCAAGTCCATATTTTATGGCAAAACAGCCTTCAAATTAAGCAAAGAGAAAGACAGTCCAGTCATTACTTTAAAGACAGCAAGGTCATGTCAACTTGTGTGGAAAATTCAAGAACTAAGAAGTTTCTTCAAGTGGGCATGATGAAACTAGTCTTCTCAATGAGACCCGCCACAGGAAAGGAAGACCAGAGTTACCTCTGCTGCAGAGGATAAGTTCATTATAGTTACCAGCCCAGGACATTGCAGCCCACATAAAACTAGCAATCACATTCAAGTAACAGAACATCTCAACGATCAAACTGATATATCTCTATACTATATGTCCTGGTATAGACCAAGGTATTTCCCCTGTAATATCTCTGTTATTATGTACCTTGGTTGAGACAGAGGTTTTCCCTGTTCTCATGTCCTGGTTGAGACCAGAGCTTTCCCTGTAGATCTCTCGTATCCTGTCCTGAGTTAGACAGAGGTTTCCCTGTATATCTCTCTTCATATGTCCTGTGTTAGGACCAGAGGTTTCCCTGTATATCTACTGTATATGTCCTGTTAGACCAGATGGTTCCCCAGTATATCTCGTTATATGTCCTGGTAGACCTATAGGTTTTCTCTGTATCTCTCTGTGATACTGCCTGGTTAGCCAGAGTTTTCCCTGTATAGTCTCTTGTTAGTATGCTGTTAGAAACCAGAGGTTTCCCTGATCTTATTCTGTAGTATGTCTCTGTTAGACCAGAGGTGTTTCCCCTGTATATCTCTGTATATGTCCTTGGTATATAGACCAGAGGTTTCCCCGGTATATCCCTGTTATTATGTCCTGCGTTAGACCAGACAGGTTTTTCCCTGTTATATGTCGCTCTGTTAGACCAGACTGGCGTTGGAGAGAAGGAGGGAGAGAGAAGAGAAGGAGAGAAGGAGGGAGAGAGAAGAGAAGGAGAGAAGGAGGGAGAGAAGAGAGAAGGAGGGAGAGAAGGAGCGAGAGAGAGAGAAAAGAGGGAGAGGAAGGAGGGAGAGAAGAGAGAGGGAGGGGAGAGAAGAGATAGACTAGCTGTTAACAGCAGTGGGTGGCTGTCCTAACACCAGAATATCACTACACTGGTGAAGTTTCCCCATCCATACATACAGCTCCAGGGTGAATTTCCCCCCTAGGCACAGATCTCAGATCAGCTTCCCCTCCCACAATCCTAACATTAACCATTAGTGGGGAAAATGTAACACTGACCCAAGATCAGCATCTAGGGGCGACTTCACCCTGCTCCATATAGAGCCATCAAATCCACCAGAACCCAGTTCCACTGGTGTTCACCTCTAATCAGGGCCTGATTTAGACCTGGGACACCAGGTAGGTGATTCCCCTCTGAACAGGGCCTGATTTAGACCTGGGACACCAGGTGGGTGATTCCCCTCTGAACAGGGACTGATTTAGACCTGGGACACCAGGTGGGTGCTATTAAATTACCATGTAGAACAGCAAAGCTGGTCAGCTAAGAATGGAATAGTCCTGGTATACAGTATCACCTACCTCTTTGACCACCTGGTCAGGTTAGAATGGAATAGTCCTGGTATACAGTATCACCTACCTCTTTGACCAGCTGGTCAGGTAAGAATGGAATAGTCCTGGTATACAGTATCACCTTGACCACCTGGTCAGGTAAGAATGGAATAGTCCTGGTATACAGTATCACCTCCCCAACCAAGAGAGAGCTGGGAGGGAAGACTCTGCTTCCTGGTCAAAAGGATGCTATGGAGGAGGGGAAGGACTCTGCTTCCTGGTCAAAAGGATGCTATGGAGGGAGGGGAGGATTCTGCTTCTGCTGGTCAAGAGATGCTATGGGAGGAGGGAAAGGGTCTGGCTTCCGGCTTGGTCAAAAGGGAGGGAGGACATCACTGCGTCCTGGTCAAAGGAAGGATGCTATGGAAGAGGGGGGAGGTAGATTATCTTGCCTTCTGGTTCAAAGGGATGCTTGGAGGATAGGGTCTAAACTCTGGGCTTCCTGGTCAATCAGGATGTATGAGGCGGACTTTAGTTCTGGAAAGGTGTATGGAGGAGGAGACCTCTGCTTCGCTGGTCAAAAGGATGGCTATGGAGGAGGGGGAAGACCTGCTTTCCTGGTCAAAAAGGGAAATGCTATGGAGGGTAGGGGAAAGTGTAACTGTCGGAGCTATGGGGGGGAAACTGCCATGGTCAAAAAGGATGCTATGTGAGGAGTGGAGTGACTCTGCTTTTCCTGGTAAATAAAGATGCGTATGGAGGAGGGGAGGACTCTGCTTCGCTGGTCCAAAAGGATGGCTATGGAGGGAAGGGGTATGGACTCTGCTTCCTGGTCAAAAGGAGACTTATGCGAGGGAGGGGAGGGCTACTGTCTTCGCCTGTTTTCGCATGAACACATTTACACACTCCTTGCCAAGCAACTGTGCGAGTTTCCGGTCAGCGGAGGCGTACCTGCTGCCAGTGGTGCAGCTTTAGCACAGGTGTTTCTTGAACAAGCAGCTCTTCCTCTGGAGTTCATTCCGCAGGGTCAGACACATCCTGGAGAGAAGAGATGGAGGGAAGAGAAAGAGAGAAGGAGAGAGAAAGAGAGGGGGATAGAAGAGAGAGAGGGAGAGAAAGAGAGAGGGAGAGAAGGAGGGAGAGAGAAGGAGAGGAGAAAGAAGGAGGGAGAGAAGAGAGAAGGAGAGAGAGGGAGAGAAGAGAGAAGGAGAGAAGGAGAGAAGGAGAAGAGAGGAGAGAGGAGGGAAAGGGAGGAAAAAAGGGAGAGAAGGAGGGAGAGAGAAGAGAGAAGAGAGAAGGAGGGAAGAGAAGAGAAGGAGAGAAGGAGGGAGAGAGAAGAGAAGGAGAGAGAGGGAGAGAAGAGAGAAGGAGGGAGAGCAAGGAGCGAGAGAGAGAGAAAAGAGGGAGAGGAAGGAGGGAGAGAAGAGAGAGGGAGGGGAGAGAAGAGATAGACTAGCTGTTAACAGCAGTGGGTGTGGCTGTCCTAACACCAAGAATATTCAACTACACTGGGTGGAAGTTTCCCTCCATCCATACATACAGCTCCAAGGGTGAAATTTCCCCCTAGAGCACAGATCTCAGATTCAGCTTCCTCCCACAATCTAACATTAACCATTAGTGGGCGAAAATGTAACACTGGACCTCCAAGATCAGCACATCTAGGGGCGACTTCACCCTGCTCCATATAGAGCCATCAAATCCACGCAGAACCCAGTTCCACTGGTGTTACACGTACTAATCAGGCCTGATTTAGAACCTTGGGACACCAGGTAGGTGGTGTCCCCTCTGAACAGGGCCTGATTTAGACCTGGGACAGCCAGGTGGGTGATTCCCTCTGAACAGTGGACTGGATTTAGACCTGGGACACACAGGTGGTGCTATTAGAATTAGCCATGTAGAACAGCAAAGCTGGTCAGCTAAGAATGGAATAGTCCTGGTATAGTCTACGTATCACTACCTCTTGACACACTGGTCAGGGTTAGAATGGAATAGTCCTGGTATACAGGTATCACCTACCTCTTTGACCACGCTGGTCAGGTAAGAATGGAATAGTGCCCTGGTATAACAGTATCACCTGACCACCTGGTAGGTAAGAAATGGAATAGTCCTGGTATAACAGTATCACCTTGACCACCTGGTCAGGTAATGAATGGAATAGTCCTGGTAATACAGTATCACCTACCTCTGAGCACCTCTGGTCCAGGTAAGAATGGAATAGTCCTGGATACAGTATCACCGTACCTCTTTGACACTGTTGCAGGTAAGAATGAAATAGTGCCTGGTATACAGTAGTCACCTACCTCTTTGGACCACCTGGTCAGGTAAGAATGGAGAAGCCCTGGGTATAACAGTATACCTACCCTCTTTGACCACCTGGTCAGGTAAGAATGGAATAGCCCTGGTATACAGTATCACCTACCTCTTTGACACCTGGTCAGGTAAGAATGGAATAGGTCCTGGTATACAGTATCACACCCTTGACCACCTGGTCAGGTAAGAATGGAATAGTCCTGGTATACAGTATCACCTTGACCACCTGGTCAGGTAAGAATGGAATAGTCCTGGTATACAGTATCACCTACCTCTTTGACCCACCTGGTCAGGTAAAGAATGGAATAGTCCTGGTATAAGTATCACCTACCTCTTTGACCACCTGGTCAGGTAAGAAATGGAATAGTCCTGGTATAGCAGTATCACCTACCTCTGACCACCTGGTCAGGTAATAGGAATACGTGCCTGGTATACAGTATCACCTACCTCTCTGACCACCTGGTCAGGTAAGAATGGAATAGTCCTGGTATACAGTATCACCTACCTCTTTGACCCACGCTGCGTCAGGTAGAAGAATGGAATAGGTCTGTATACAGTACACCTACCTCTTTGAACCACCTGGTCAGGTATGGAATAGTCGCTTGGTATACAGTATCAGCTAACCTCTTTGATCACCTGGTCAGGTAAGAATGGAATAGTCCTGGTATACAGTATGCACCTACCTCTCTGACCACGCTGGTCGGTAATGGAAATAGTGCCTGGTATAAGTATCAACTACCTCTTTGATCACCTGGTCAGGTAAGAATGGAATAGTCCCTGGTATACGAGTACCAACCACCTCTTGCACCACCGGTGTAGGTAAGAATAGAATAGCCCTGGTAATACCAGTATCCCTACCTCTTTGACACCTGGCAGGTTAATGGAAAGAGTCCTGGTATACAGCAATTCACCTACCTCTTTGACCGACCTGGTCAGTAATGGATAGCCTGTATACGTACACGCACCGCTTTGACACTGTCACGGTAATGGAA
>NW_019943943.1:162932-169501 GCF_002910315.2 Salvelinus sp. IW2-2015
TTGACGCACTGGTCAGGTAATGAATGGAAATGTCCTGGTATACAGTATGCAGCTACGCTCTAGATTCTCAAAATAGGTTAGAGGGGGGTAAGCAGATGGAATAGTCACAATGGATAGATGATATCAGTAATCAATCATACTTTGGTGACATCTGTAGGGCTGCCAGGTAAGTAGATGGAAACGTCTTGTGAGTATAAAATTTCTTTCTTCAACATTACGAGTAGAGACTGCAACGGTAGAACATCTTGACACGCACCTGGTAGTAATGAATGGACACTAGACCGCTCGTCGGTGATATCGTGATACAGACTGCTACCTTTTTGACCACCTGGTCAGGTAAGAATGGAAATAGCCCTGGTATACAGTATCACCTACTCTCTTGACTCACCTGGTCAGGTAAGAATGGAATAGTCCTGGTATACAGTATCAACCCTTGACCACCTGGTCCAGGTAAGAATGGAATAGTCCTGGTATACAGTATCACCTTGACCACCTGGTCAGGTAAGAATGGAATACGTCCTGGTATACAAGTATCACCTACCTCTTTGACCACCTGGTCAGGTAAAGATGGAATAGTCCTGGTATACAGTATCACCTACCTCTTTGACACCTGGTCAGGTAAGAAATGGAAGAGTCCTGGTATAGGCAGTATCACCTAACCCGAGAGCCACCTGAGTCAGGGTAATGGAATATTGGTGCGCTGGTATACAGCAGTATGCACCTACCTCTCTGACCCACCGCTGGTCAGGTAAGAATGGAATTAGTCCTGGTATAGCAGTATGCATCCTACGCTGCTTGCCCAGACTGACTCGGTATGAAGAGGTAAAGCATCAGTACTGGTATCAGTATATCCAGCACCTCACCTCTTTGACCACCTGGTACAGGTAATGGAATAGTTCGACTGGTAATAGTCAGTATCAGCTAACTCTTTGATCACCTGGTCAGGTAAAGAATGGAATAGTCTTGGTATACAGTATGCACTACCTCTCTGGACTGGAATAGTCCTGGTATACAGTATCACCTACCTCTTTGACCACCTGGTCGGGTTTCTGGACTGATAACTGAAGACGCTTCTGCAGGAAGAAACATTCTGTCTGTCTGGCGACATCCAGAAACTTCTGAATACACTGATCCACACCTGGGGAGACAGACAGGTTAGAGAGAGACAGGTTAGAGAGAGAGAGACAGACAGGTTAGAGAGAGAAACAGACAGGTTAGAGAGAGACAGACAGGTTAGAGAGAGAAACAGACAGGTTAGAGAGAGAAACAGAAACAGACAGGTTAGAGACAGACAGGTTAGAGAGAGAAACAGAAACAGACAGGTTAGAGACAGACAGGTTAGAGAGAGAAACAGAGACAGACATGCAAGTCAGTTATTTGAGCTAGATAAGCTAAGTAATGAAATAAATATATATTTTTAATGAATGCGTTTCAAACTGTTTACAATGCAAATAGCTAACTGCCCCAAGGGTAGCCAACTCTCCTCCTGAATTACTGGGTGTGCAGGATTTTGCTACAGCCCTGCTGTAAAACACCTGCTTCTACCAACCAGCTGCTCATCTGGACCCTGATTGGCTAAATCAGGTGTTAGAACAGGGCTGGAGCAAAACCATMCATTCCCTGTCGCTATCCAGGAGGATGGTTGTTGGTKACCTAGGAGKTTGTCTGGGAATATGATGCCKTTTTTGAGTCGTAAACTTTACTGGTCTCACCTGTCCGAATTTCCTCCTGGTCGGTTCCGTTCACGTAGTCTTGACTCACTAGGGACGCAAAGCAAGCCTGCTGACACAAGACAACTGGTTAGGAGGGGAGGACTCTGCTTTCGGTCAACAGGATACTATGGGGGGGAGGGGAGGTTCTGCTTTCCTGGTCAAAAGGAGGGGAGATCTGGCTTCCTGGTCAAGAGGATGTTATGGAGGAAGGGGAGGATCTGCTTCTGGTCAACAGGATGTTTGGAGGAGGGAGGATTGCTCTGGTCAACAGGATGTTTGGGAGGAGGGGAGGCTTGTCTTCCTGGTCAACAGGGATTGCTATGGAGGAGGGGAGAGACTCTGTTCCTGGGTCAACGGATGTTATGGAGGAGGGAGGATTTGCTTTCTGGTCAAACGGATCTATGGGAGGAGGGAGACTCTGGCTTCCCTGGTCAGAAGGAGGGGAGGACTCTGCTTCCTGGTCAACAGGATGTTATGGAGGAGGGGAGGCTCGCTGTCTGGTCAACAGGATCATGGATGGAGGGGAGGACTGTCTTTTGTTTTCCTACTAAATTTACAAGTCCACAATTATCAGTTTCGGTCAGGAGGAACGTACTGCTGCATTGGTGCAGCTTAGACAGGTGTTTCTGCGCAGGCAGCTCTTTTCTCTGGATTCATTTCCGCAGCTAGACACATCCTGGAGAGAGAGAAGAGAGAGGAAGTAGGAAGGAAAGGGAGAGAAGAGAGGGACTAGCTGTTACAGCCGTCGGTGGCTGTCCGCTATACACCGACAAATACATCTGGTGAGTTTCCCCCATACATCAGCTCCAGGGTGAATTTTCTAGGTCAGATTAAGATAGCTTCCCTCCCATAATCCTAACTTACCTTAGTGGGGGAAACTGTAACATGATCGATCAGCTCTAGGGGGACTTCACCCTGTCCATATAGAGCATCAAATTCACCAGAACCAGTTTCCAACTGGTGTTTCCTCGTATCGGGATGTTTAGACCTGGACAACGAGGTGGGTGATTCTCTCTAAATCAGGGACTGATTTAGACTGGGACTAATTCCAGTGGGTGATAATTAATGACATCCAGAAACACGTGGTCAGGTAGATGGAATAGCCCTGGTATACCGTATATACTCTGATCACGTAGGTAAGATGGAATAGCCCTGGTAATACAGTATCATCCTTGATCACCTGGTCGGTAAGAATGGCATAGTCTGGTATACAGTATCACCCACCTACTTCTTTGATCACTGGTCAGGTAGAATGGATAGTCTGGTATACAGTATCTACTTTTGACCACCTGGTCAGGTAAGATGGATTGTCTGGTTAACAGTTACTATCTGATCACTGGTAGTAAGAATGGAAATAGTCCTGGTATACAGTATCACTATCCTCTGAACCTGGTCCAGGTAAGATGGATAGTCTGGTCTAAAGTATCATCCTACTCTTTGACACCTGGTCGGGTTTTCTGGATGACAACTGAAGACGCTTTCTGGCAGGAAAAAACATTTCTGATCTGTCTGGCGAATCGAAACTTCTGAATAACTGAATCAGCACTGGGAGACGACAGGTTGAGACGCGGTTAAGAGAGAGCAAAAACAGGTTAGAGAAGAATGTTAGGGAGAGACAGAAACAGAACCAGGTTGATAGAGAGAGCGACAGGTTGAGGAGAGAGAGAGGGAGAGAGAGAGGAGAGATGAGAGAACACAGGTAGAGAGAGAGAGAGAAGAGGGAACAACAGGTTAGAGAGAGAAGAGAGAGAGAAACAGACAGGTTAGAGAGAGAGAGAGAGCAACAGACAGGTTTAGAGAGAGGAGAGAGACAGACGTAGAGAGAGAGAGAGAGAGAGAGAGAAGAGAGAGAGAAAACAGAAGTTGGAGAGAGAGAGAGAAGAGAAACAGACAGGTTAGCGGACACAGACAGACATGGAATTCAGTTTTAATTTAGCTATATAAGCTAGTAAAGAAAAAAATTTTTAATGAATGTGTTTCAATCTGTTTCCATGCACTAGCTAATGCCCCCAAGGCTAGCACCCTCTCGCTCTGATGCACTAGCTACCTGCCCAAGGTAGCCACCTCTCTCTCCTGAATGCACTAGCTAACTGCCCCAGAGGCTAGCAACCCTCTCTCCTGAATGCAACTAGGTACTGCCCTCAAGGCTAGCAACCCTCCCTCCTCCTGAATGCACTAGCTACCTGCCGCCAAGGCTAGCGCAACCTCCTCCTGAACTACTGGGTTGTGCGGACTTTGCTACAGCCTGCTGTAAAACCTGTTTCACCAACAGCTTGCTCATCTGGACTGATTGGCTAATGGTTGTTCGAACGGGGCTGGAGCAAACCATGATACCTGTCGCTATGGCGGCGGAGGGTTGTTTTGGTCCTAGGAGCTTGTCCTGGGATATGATGCCTTTTTGAGTGTAATTTACTGGTCTCACTGTCCGAAATTTCTCCTGGTCGGGTTCCGTTTCCACGCTAGTCTTGACTCACTAAGGGACGGCAAAACAAAGCCTGCTGACACAGACACTGGTTAACAGTGTATTACTAACATTAGTAGCTTCAGTAACGCCAAGCAGAGATAATTACTTGAGCTAGCTTCAGTAACGCCAGGCAGAGATACATGTACTTGCTAGCTCAGTAACGCAGCCAGAGATGCCACTTCTTGGCTAGCTTCAGTAACGGCAGGTCAGAAAGATTACATGTGTTAGCTAGCTTCAGTAACGCAGGCAGAGATACATGTTATTGCTAGCTTGAGTAACGCCAGGCCAGATGATACATAGTTTGAGCTAGATTCAGTAACGCCAGGCAGAGATACATGTAGTTACGCTAGCTTCAGTAAAGCCAGGCAGAGATACATGTACTTGGCTTAGCTAATACTACATTAACATTTATGTACATATAAAGTCTAGTTGTGTCAGGCAACCCAGCAAAGCATGAGACGTAAACTATACTCGCACACAGGTTGTGATGGATTAATTGGGGAACACGGGCTAGCGTAGTGAATCGAATGGTATTAAATACATCAAACCCATTGGTTTGGTTTCCAGGTGTTTTGATGCCATTCGCTCTGTTCAGACATTAGCCGTTGTCCTCAGCAGCTACACTGCTCTGCACAACAACGAATGTAACGTTAGCTGCTGACTATAGCTGGCTTCGGTTCCATCAAAAGTGCTATGCTTTCAATTTAGGTAGCTGTTATTTAAAAGGAAGGATAACTTTGAACTAACTGACATACGAGCAGTATAACCACATACAACAGTGTCTTTTGGTAAGGCAGTTTAGTCTATTAGCTAGCTAGACAGTGCGTGTGTGTGCTTGATATTAGATATGTATCAGGCTGGCTAGGCTAGCTAGTATCATTCACGCGTTAGCTATACCCGGCTGCGCTAGGCTAGCTAAGTATCCGTACGTTATAAGCGCGCTATACATTCCGTAGTCTATCAGGGCTACGGCTAGCTAGTATCATTCGTTAAGCTCGGTAGCTAATGTACGTTAGCTTACCGGCTGGCTAGGCTAGCTAGTACGATTTACAATTGTATACCTACAGGTGGCTAGGTGTAGTATATTAAGTTAGGCTTATACAGGCTGGCTAGGCTTAGCTAGTATATTACGTTTAGCTATACCTAGGCTGGCTAGGCTAGCTGTATATTCCGTTAGCTATCACGCCTGGCTAGGCTAGCTGTTCAATTACATTAGCTAATACCACGGCTGGCTAGGTAGCTAGTATCATTACGTTTAAGCATATACCAGGAGTGGCTAGGCTAGCTAGTATCGTTACGTTAGCATTACTACGCCTGCTAGTATCGTTACGTTGCTAACCACGGCTGGCTAGGACTAGCTAGTTCATCGTTACGTTCGTTATTTAGCATATACCACGGCTGGCTAGACTAGTATCGCTTACGTTTGCTATACAGGCTGGCCAGGGCCGCTACGTATCATTACGTTCGCTAATACCACGGGCGGCTAGGTACTGTCATACTTAGCTATACCCGGCTGGTAGGCTTAGTATGTTACGTTTGCTACACGCGGCAGCTAGCTAGTATCGACGTTAGCTATCCACGGCTAGCTAGGCCTAGGCTAGCTACGTTATACGTTAGGCTATCCAACGGAAGCTAGGTCCACCCAGGAGGGAGTGGTCTCTCGTACCTCAAAAGACGCCTCTAGGTCGTCTTACCAGAGTGTTGGGGGCCCTGGCCCTGTTCCTGGAGCTCCAGACAGTAGTCCCGGCTGACCGGGCCGCCGACGGGTGAGGACCAGCGGACTGCTGGCCGGGGACATCCCGCTGCCCATGGAGGAGACATATTGAATGTTTGTTTGTACCAGTCGGTGATGCCGCTGCTCGCAGTGCGCAGGACATGCCACACTGGCTGACAATTTAATCGGTTCTACTAAATGACTATATAAAATAAAAAAGGTTTGTTAAATAAATGTTTTTGCATTAAACAATTTGTCATTTCATGCAGTTATAAGTGACAAGACACATTGATCTCCAAAATGGTTTTATTGGTGTTTTATATTTAAATGAATGATAATATTGGCATAATAATATTTTATAGTTTTTTGTGTGGCATATCAAATTCAGCATTAGTTTTCTCCCACATACAGAGGTTGGTTTACTGACTGTCACTGAAGCCTAGTTTTTAACTCGTACGTATGTAACGCAAGAACCATCCTGCGTTCTGCTCCGGTTATAAATCGCAGGGCTGCGTAGTTTTGCTAACGCACAACATTTTGCATAGCTACTTGTAGTACCGTTACAAAATAATATTCCAGTCGACAGTGTTATTTTGGAAGCAGTAATTGCAGCAAAATTACTGCAGTAAAAAATAACTTATTTTGGAGCCGTACGCCACTTGCGAATCTTTTTTGTAAG
>NW_019943943.1:169526-174538 GCF_002910315.2 Salvelinus sp. IW2-2015
CTGTTATCAGTTCACTACTAGCTTCAGTAACGCCAGGCGCAGAGAATACATGTACTTGGTAGCTAGTAACGCAGCTAGTTCATTTCAGTAAGCCAGGCCAGAAAGATACATGTAGGCTTGGGCTAGCTTCAGTAACGCCCAGGCCAGAGATACATGTACTTGGCTAGCTTCAGTAACGCCAGGCCAGAGATACATGTACTTGGCTAGCTTCAGTAACGCCAGGCCAGAGATACATGTACTTGGCTAGCTTCAGTAACGCCAGGCCAGAGATACATGTACTTGGCTAGCTTCAGTAACGCCAGGCCAGAGATACATGTACTTGGCTAGCTTCAGTAACGCCAGGCCAGAGATACATGTATTGGCTAGCTTCAGTAGCGCAGGCCAGAGATACATGTACTTGGCTAGCTTCAGTAACGCCAGGCCAGAGATACATGTACTTGGCTAGCTTCAGTAACGCCAGGCAGAGATACATGTACTTGGCTAGCTTCAGTAACGCCAGGCCAGAGATACATGTACTTGGCTAGCTTCAGTAACGCCAGGCCAGAGATACATGTACTTGGCTAGCTCAGTAACGCCAGCCAGAGATACATGTACTTGGCTAGCTTCAGTAACGCCAGGCCAGAGATACATGTACTTGGCTAGCTCAGTAACGCAGGCAAGATACATGTACTTGGCTAGCTTCAGTAACGCCAGGCCAGAGATACATGTACTTAGCTAGCTTCAGTAACGCCAGGCCAGAAATACATGTACTTGGCTAGCTTCAGTAACGCCAGGCCAGAGATACATGTACTTAGCTAGCTTCAGTAACGCCAGCCAGAAATACATTACTTGGCTAGCTATAACATTACATTTAGTACAATAAAAGTGTAGTGTGTGTCCAGGCAACCCAGCGAAGCATGAGACGTAAGGAATGCTTGCAACACAGGTTGGTGGACCTTAATTGGGGAGAACGGGCACCTAGCGATGACTGGAGCGTAAATCAATGTAATGGTATTAATACATCAAACCATTGGTTTGGTTTCCAGGTGTTTGATGCCATTCGCTCTGTTCAGACATTAGCCGTTGTCCCTCAGCAGACTACACTGCTCTGCACAACAACAATGTAACGTTAGCTAGCTGACTACTAGCTGGCTTCGGTAACGCCAGACAAGTCCAAAGGCTATGCTTCATTTAGGTAGCTGGTTAAAAAAAGAACGATAACTTTGTAACTAACTGACATATGAGCAGTAACCACATACAACAGTGTCTTTGGTAAGCAGTTAGTATATCTAGCTAGTAGACCAGTAGCGTTGTGTGCTAGCTATACCACGGGTGGCTAGGCTAGCTAGTATCATTACGTTAGCTATACCACGGCTGGCTAGGCTAGCTAGTATCGTTACGTTAGCTATAACGGCTAGCTAGTATCGTTACGTTAGCTATACCACGGCTGGCTAGGCTAGCTAGTATCATTACGTTAGCTATACCACGGCTAACTAGTATCGCTACGTTAGCTATACCAGCGGCTGGCTAGGCTAGCTAGTATCATTACGTTAGCTATACCACGGCTGGCTAGGCTAGCTAGTATCATTACGTTAGCTATACCACGCTAGCTAGTATCGTTACGTTAGCTATACCACAGCTAGCTAGTATCACTACGTTAGCTATTCCACGGCTAGCTAGCCTAGCTAGTATCGTTACGTTAGCTATACCACGGCAGCTAGCGTCCACCAGGAGAGGGGAGTTGTCGCTCTCGTACCTCAAAAGAAGCCTCTAGGTCGTCTACCAGAGTGTTGGGGCCCTGGACCTGTTCCTGGGCTCCAGACAGTAGTCCCGGCTGACCGGGCCGCCGACAGGGTGAGGACCAGCGGACTGCTGGCCGGGGAACATCCCGCTGCCCATGGAGGAGACATATTGAATGGTTGTTTGTACCAGTCGGTGATGCCGCTGCTCGCAGTGCGCAGGACATGCCACACTGGCTGGACAATTTAATAGGTTCTACTAAATGACTATATATATAAAAAGGTTTGATTAAATAAATGTTTTTGCAATTAAAACAATTTGTCATGTTACATGCAGTTATAAGTGACAAGACACATTGATCTCCAAAATGGTTTTATTGGTGTTTTTATTTAAATGACATGATAATATTGGCAATAATAATATTTTATAGTTTTTGTGTGCATAAGTGCATACCAAATTCAGCATTAGAGTTTCTCCCACAACTACCGGACAGAGGTTGGTTTACTGACTGTCACTGAAGCCTAGTTTTTACTCTACGTATGTAACGCAAGAGGCTACGACGCAAAAGGCCATCCTGCGTTCTCTCCGGTTATAAATCGCAGGGCTGCGTAGTTTTGCTAACGCCACAAATTTTGCATAGCTACTTGTAGTACCGTTACAAAATAATATTCCAGTCGACAAGTGTTATTTTGGAAGCAGTAATTGCAGAACAAAATTACTGCAGTAAAAAATAACTTATTTTGGACCTGCACTCTGCAATCTTTTTTTGTAAAGGTAGGATACGATATACTTGTCCATTTACATGAAATTCAGTTTCTCAATGCATACGTATGTAGGCTATAAACTAGGCTAGAGAGGGATTTAGTTACATGTGCTGGGGCACGGGGGTGGAAATGTCCTCTTCATCCTCTATGCACAGCAGGCTACTACCAGATAACTCAGGGTACATCCCAAATTGCAATCCTATTCCCTATATAGTGCACTAACTTTAGACAGTCCGGTGGGTAGTGGACAAAAAGGGCCTATTCCCTATATAGTGGCACACATATTTTGACCGGTCCGGTGGGTAGTGCACTACTTTGTGACCAGACTCCAATGGGTAGGGGAATAAGGTGGCTCCTTGGAAGCAGTCTGTGTCTTACAGAATAACCTTCTCCAGCCAGCTCTGTTGTGCTGAGATGTGGTTGTGTGGTCTTCAGGCTTGGGTTGGCCAGTCCAGCACGGCACGACTCTACCATGTTCGTGTCGGTCGCCCAGACTTCCTTTCTTCAGGTAGGGAACCTGGACAGAGACAAACCAGTGAGAGAGAATTGTATGTTTATGTCCAACAGACAACAGCCAGTGTCTCTCAGCATCCAACCCCTGACAGAACGAAGGGGTTGTGATAGATCATGGTTCTAGAACACTAACAGAAGGGGTTGTGGTCATCATGGTTCTAGAACACTAACAGAAGGGGTTGTGATCATCATGGGTTCTGAACACTAACAGAAGGGTTGGTGATCATCATGGTTCTAGAACACTAACAGAAGCAGTTGTGATCTCATGGTTCTAGAACACTAACAGAAGGGGTTGTGATCATCATGGTTCTAGAACACCTACAGAAGGGGTATGGATCATCATGGTTCTAGAACACTAACAGCAAGGGGTTGTGGTCATCATGGTTCTAGAACACTAACAGAAGGGTTGTGATCGTCAATGGTTCTAGAACACATAACAGAAGGGGTTTGTGATCATACATGGCTTCAGCTGTTTCACGGTTAGACACTAACAGAAGGGGTTGTGATCGTCATGGTTCTAGAACACTAAAAGAAGGGTTGTGATCGATGTGTGCCATTCGGATGCATGCGCCGCCGCGGGACGACATAGCTGTTTCACTTAGCTGCCCAGTAAAGTAATCCTCCCAGTATGTGTTTGATGTGTCGTTTAAGCGGTAGGATACGATATACTTTGTCCATTTACATGAAAATTCAGTTTCTCAATGCATACGTATGTAGGCTATAAACTAGGCTAGAGAGGGATTTAGTTACATGTACGGGGGCACGGGGGTGGAAATGTCCTCTTCATCCCTCTATGCACAACAGGCTACTACCAGATAAATCCCAAATTGCAATCCTATTCCCTATATAGTGCACTACTTTTGACCGGTCCTGTGGGTAGTGGACAAAAAGGGCCTACTCCCTATATAGTGCACTACTTTTGACCAGTCCAATGTGGAGTGTGAAAAAAGGGCCTATTCCCTATATATATATATATATATAGTGCACTACTTTTGACCGGTTCTGTGGGTAGTGCACTACTTTTGACCAGACTCCAATGGGTAGTGCACTACTTTTGACCAGACTCCAATGGGTAGTGCACTACTATTGACCAGACTCCAATGGGTAGTGCACTACTATTGACCAGACTCCAATGGGTAGGGAATAGGGTGCTACTTGGGAAGCAGTCTCTGTCTCTACAGAATAATCCTTCTCCAGCCAGCTCAGTGTGTGTAGGTGTGGTGTGTGTGTCTTCAGGCTTGGTTGGCCAGTCCAGCAGCGAACTCTACCAGTGTTCGTGTCGGTCGCCCAGACATTCCTTTCTTCAGGTAGGGAACCTGGACAGAGACAAACAGTGAGAGAGAATGTTGGTATATTTATTGTCGCTAGCTTCTTTTGTGTCACGTCCCGCAACCCAGCGAGCATGAGACGTAAGGATGCTTGCACACAGGTTGGTGGCACCTTAATTGGGGAGAACGGGCACCTAGCGATGACTGGGCGTAAATCAATGTAATGGTATTAAATACATCAAACCCATTGGTTTGGTTTCCAGGTGTTTGATGCCATTCGCTCTGTTCCAGACATTAGCCGTTGTCCCTCAGCAGACTACACTGCTCTGCACAACAACAATGTAACGTTAGCTAGCTGACTACTAGCTGGCTTCGGTAACGCCAGACAAGTCCAAAGGCTATGCTTCATTTAGGTAGCTGGTTAAAAAAGAACGATAACTTTGTAACTAACTGACATACTGAGCAGTAACCACATACAACAGTGTCTTTGGTAAGCAGTTAGTACTATCTAGCTGAGTAGACCAGTAGCGTTGTGTGCTAGCTATACCACGGGTGGCTAGGCTAGCTAGTATCATTACGTTAGCTATACCACGGCTGGCTAGGCTAGCTAGTATCGTTACGTTAGCTATACCACGGCCTAGCTAGTATCGTTACGTTAGCTATACCACGGCTGGCTAGGTAGCTAGTATCATTACGTTAGCTATACCACGGCTAACTAGTATCGCTACGTTAGGCTATTACCAGCGGC
>NW_019943943.1:174563-180030 GCF_002910315.2 Salvelinus sp. IW2-2015
CACTTCTAAATCACTTCTAAGAACACTTAACAAAGGGGTTGTGATCATCATGGTTAGAACACTAACAGAAGGGGTGGGTCACATGTTCTAAACACTAACAGAAGGGTGTGTCATCATGGTTCTAGAACACTAACAGAAGGGTGTTGTATCATCATGGTTCTAGAACACTAACAGAAGGGGTCTTGTGTCATCAAGGGTTCACGGAGACACTAACAGAAAGGGTTGTGTCATCATGGTCTAGAACACTAACAGAAGGGTTTGTATCCATGGTTCTAGAACTAACGAGAAGGGTTGTGATCATCATGGTTCTAGAACACTAACAGAAGGGGTTTGGTCATCATGGTTCTAGAAAAAGAAGAGGTGATCATCATGGCGACAAAGAAGTTGCACTCAATCATGGTTCTGATAACAACTTGAGATCAGTTAACACAGGCAGTTTGTGCCTGTCTAAAAAAAAATTGATTGCAGTGGTTTACGACACACTAGCGAAGGTATTAGTTCTTGAACTAACAGTGGTGTCTAGAATTACTAAATCCTAGAAGCGGGTTAATCATGCACGGTGCTGGTATTTCGCTAAACACACACAGAAGGGTTGAGTCTCATGGTTCTAGAACAAAAAGGTCATCATTGTTCTGAACACTAACGAGAAGGGGTTGTGATCAATCATGTTTAGAACACTAAACAAAAGGGGTTGTGATCATCATGGTTCTAGAACACTAACGAAGAGGGTTGTGACATCATGTTCAGAACACTAACAAAGGGTTGTGTCACCTGGTTCTAGAACACTAACAGAAGGGGTTGTGTCATACATGTTCTAGAACACAACAGAAGGGGTTTGAGTCATCAGGTTGAACACTAACAGAGGGGTTGTGTCATCTGGTCTAAACACTAACAGAAGGGTTGTGATCATCATGGTTCTAGAAACTAACAAAAGAAGGGGTGGATCTCATGGTTCTAGAACACTTAACAGAAGGGGTTTGGTCATCATGGTCTAGAACACTAACAGAAGTGTTTGTGGTGCATCATGGTTCTAGAAACACTAACAGAAGGGTTGTGGTCATCATGTTTCTAGAACACTAACAGAAGGGTTGTCATCATGTTCTGAAACACAAGAGGGGTGTGAGTCATCATGGTTCAGAACACTAACAGAAGGGGTTGTGATCGATCATGGTTCTAGAACACTAACAGAAGGGGTGTGGCTCATCACCCATGTTCTAGAACTAACAGACAGTGTGATCACATGCTAGTTCATTAGCTAGCCAGTAAGTTCCCCAGTAAGTGTTGATCGTGTGTAGCTAGTCGTAATAAGCTAGCAACTGTAGCTAGCCAGTAACTCCTCCAGTATGTGTTGATGTGTCATAGCTAGTTCGTTAGCTAAGCTACCAGTAAACCTCCAGTATGTGTTGATTGTATCTGTGTTAGCTAAGCTACCTGTAGCTACACTGTAGCTAGCCAGTAATCCGCCTCCAGTATGTGTTGATGTGTCGTAAGCTAAGCTAGCCACTGTAACTAGCCAGTAACTCTCCAGTATGTTGATATGAGTGTCGTAAGCTACAGCTAGCTCACTGTAGCTAGCCAGTAAACTCCTCCAGTATGTGTTGATGTGTCGTAGCTAGTTCGTAGCTAAGCTAGCCCACTGTAGCTAGCCATGATAGCTCAGTATCCTCCAGTATGTTGTGTGATGCGTTCGTTAGCTAAGCTAGCCCTGTAGTAGCCACTAGCTGCCAGTAACTCCCCAGTATGTGTTGATTGTTCGTAAGCTAAGCTAGCCACTGTAACTAGCCAGTAACTCCTCCGTATGGTGTTGATGTGTCGTAGCTAAGCTAGCCACTGAGCTAGCCAGTAACTCCTCAGTATGTGTGAGTTCGTTAGCTAAGCTCAAGCCACTGTAACTAGCCAGTAACTCCTCAGTATGTGTTGTATGTTCGTAAGCTAAGCTAGCACTGTAGCTAGCCAGTAACTCCCCAGTATGTGTTTGATGTGTCGTAGCTAGATTCAAAGCTAATTAGCCACTGTAGCTAGCCAGTAACTCCTCCAGTATGTGTGACGCTCATTTCACAGAAGCTGTAGAGGTCAAATACATAAGCTGCCCTTCTGCACCCAATATCTTCTCTCATTTTTGTTTTAGTTTTTAAGGATGAAACTGACCTGGTATGATGCTGCATTGATCAGTTCTACAGTTAAAGTCTTTATTTTAGCGTTCCCCCCCAAAGTAAACTTTAAACTGTACTGTTTAAAGGTTTACGCGTGTACATGTTTTAAACTTGTGTGTCTCGCTATTTTGGCCAGGTCTTTTTTGCAAAAAAGAGCATGAAATCTGAGATACTCAGTATGAGACGAAGTCTCAGTGAGTAAACCAACAACAAAAGCTCTGAGATAAGTTTCCAGAAGACTACCGTACCTCGTCCTTATTGGTCATCCTCCCCGGCGATGTCCAGGTGCGCCCAATGAGGGGCTCACAAACTCCCTCAAACGCTGCCGCCGTGCAGGCTCCGCCAGAACTACAACACACACACACACACACACACACACAAGCACACACGACACACACACATCACACAACACACACAGTCACACACACACACACACAGCACACACACACACACAACACAGACACACACACACACACACACACAGCACACAAG
Source organism: Salvelinus sp. IW2-2015 (assembly GCF_002910315.2). NCBI lineage: Eukaryota > Metazoa > Chordata > Actinopteri > Salmoniformes > Salmonidae > Salvelinus > Salvelinus sp. IW2-2015. The sequence goes on from NW_019943943.1 coordinate 177,209, forward strand.
TCACACACACACACACACACACACACAGTCACACACACCGGATCACCAACACACACCAGGTCACACACCACCACACACACACACAGCAAACACACACACAACACACACACACACCAACACACACACACACAGGTACACATGGTAACATCAATTAACACGAAGTTGTGAGGGTTTTCTAGATGTGTGTTGTTGTGTGTGTGTGTGGTGTTGTGTGTGTGTGTGGTGTGTGTGTGTGGTGTGTGTTCTACCGGCTGTATGCCCACGTGTGAGGTCGGCAGCTGGCGTTCATGACTGTCGGTGTATTTAAACAAGCGCATCCTCCACACCGTGTGCCCCTGTTAGCAAGCTGGCCTAAGTTCTAGAGAGACACCCTTTACCACACTGGCCTATCAAGAGAGACACCTTGTTGATCACACTGGCCTATTCAGAGCACACCCTGTTATCCACAATGCCGAATCAGATTGAGACACACCCTGTACCACACTGCCATCAGAGAACACCCTTGTTACACATCGGCCTAGTAAGAGATCACGTTTCTGATACCTACAGCGGCTCTATCAAGAGCCCCTTTATCTTTCTGGCCTACAGAGAGAGACCTGTTACACACGGCTAGTCTAGAGACACGCGTGTGACCACATCTGGCCTTATCAGAGAGTACACCCTTTACCACCTGGTCTCAGAGAACATCCCTTATACCGACACTGCCTATCAAGAACACCTGTTACCACACGCCTACAAGAGAACAGCTGTTCAACCACACTGCCTATATGAGACACGCTGTTTACCACACTGCTATCAAGCACCTCTGTTACCACACTGGCTATGAGAGAACAGCCTGTTACCACATGGCCTATCAGAGACACGTACCTACACTGCTATCAACACCTCGTGACCACAGCTGGCCTATCAGAGAGACACCGTACCAACTGGCATCAGCAGCAACGCTGTTACCAACACGGTATTAAGAAACCCTGTTAACTGCTATAGAGACACCTGTACCCAACACTGCTATCAAGAGACAGCATACCACGGCTGGCTAGGCTAGCTAGTATCATTACGTTAGCTATACCACGGCTGGCTAGGCTAGCTAGTATCATTACGTTAGCTATACCACGGCTAGCTAGTATCGTTACGTTAGCTATACCACAGCTAGCTAGTATCACTACGTTAGCTATTCCACGGCTAGCTAGCCTAGCTAGTATCGTTACGTTAGCTATACCACGGCAAGCTAGCGTCCACCAGGAGAGGGGAGTTGTCGCTCTCGTACCTCAAAAGAAGCCTCTAGGTCGTCTACCAGAGTGTTGGGGCCCTGGACCCTGTTCCCTGGAGCTCCAGACAGTAGTCCCGGCTGACCCGGGCCGCCGACAGGGTGAGGACCAGCGGACTGCTGGCCGGGGAACATCCCGCTGCCCATGGAGGAAGACATATTGAATGGTTGTTTGTACCAGTCGGTGATGCCGCTGCTCGCAGTGCGCAGGACATGCCACACTGGCTGACCAATTTAATAGGTTCTACTAAATGACTATATATATAAAAAAAGGTTTGATTAAAATAAATGTTTTGCAATTAAAACAATTTGTCATTTACATGCAGTTATAGTGACAAGACACATTGATCCTCCAAAATGGTTTTATTGGTGTTTTATTTAAATGACATGATAATATTGGCAATAATAATATTTTATAGTTTTTGTGTGCATAAGTGCATACCAAATTCAGCATTAGAGTTTCTCCCACAACTACCGGACAGAGGTTGGTTTACTGACTGTCACTGAAGCCTAGTTTTTACTCTACGTATGTAACGCAAGAACGCTACGCAAAAAGGCCATCCTGCGTTCTTGCATCCGGTTATAAATCGCAGGGCTGCGTAGTTTTGCTACGCCACAACATTTTGCATAGCTACTTGTAGTCACCGTTACAAAATAATATTCCAGTCGACAAGTGTTATTTTGGAAGCAGTAATTGCAGAACAAAATTACTGCAGTAAAAAATAACTTATTTTGGACTGCACTCTGCAATCTTTTTTTGTAAAGGTAGGATACGATATACTTTGTCCATTTACATGAAAATTCAGTTTCTCAATGCATACGTATGTAGGCTATAAACTAGGCTAGAGAGGGATTTAGTTACATGTACTAGCTACATCACATCAACACAACTGGAGGAGTTTACTGGCTAGCTACAGTGGCTAGCTTAGCTAAACGCAACATCAACACATACTGGGGGAGTTACTGGCTAGCTACAGTGGCTAGCTTAGCTAACGAACATCACATACACATACTGGAGGAGTTACTGGCTAGCTCAAGTGGCTAGCTTAGCTAACGACTAGCTACGACACATCAACACATACTGGAGGAGTTACTGGCTAGCTACAGTGGCTAGCTTAGCTAACGAACTAGCTACATCACATCAACACATACTGGAGGAGTTACTGGCTAGCTACAGTGGCTAGCTTAGCTAACGAACATCAACACATACTGGGGGAGTTACTGGCTAGCTACAGTGGCTAGCTTAGCTAACGAATCATCAAAACATACTGGAGGAGTTACTGGCTAGCTACAGTGGCTAGCTTAGCTAACGAACATACACACATACGGGAGAGTTACTGGCTAGCTACAGTGGCTAGCTTAGCTAACGGACATCACACACATACGGGGGAGTTACTGGCTAGCTTAGCTAACGACACATCAACACATACTGGGGAGTTACTTACTGGCTAGCTAATGAACTAGCTATGTCGGTCGCGGCGCGCATGATCAGAATGGCACATCGATCACAACCCCTTCTGTTAGTGTTCTAGAACCATGATGACCACAACCCCTT
>NW_019943943.1:180055-195894 GCF_002910315.2 Salvelinus sp. IW2-2015
TACTGACGCTATACCGCCGCTCTGATATCAACAGTATTTCCGGTTGTATGTAATAACACAAAATGTTCGGGTCTAAGAGTCTAAGATTATAACACCAAAAAACTAAAAAAAACCACTACAAAGTTAACTTAGGAGCTAGAAGCATGAGTATGCCCATGTCCTGTCGGCGCGCCATGTTACATGCGCTGTCAGGCGCCGATTGTTAATTTATATTCTGGATACATGACTTTGCTGCGATCTAACATTTCTTATTTTTCTGAAACATTTGGAAGTCATCGCAAACTAACGTGTTGTCATTGTTTTGTTTGTAGGTATATCATCGTTTGTGTTCATCTTATGGTATCAATGTGAAAGACTATAAGCGGTTGATTATACCACACCCTAAACTTGAACTGCATTTTACTGCTGAGCACCTGCAGCTAGAACAAGAACTAAAAATGCCACTCGCTAATTCGCATTACATACCTATTGTCGCCAGCGCACACCAACATCTTGCCCAAAAGTTCAACCCAATTTGATGAACCCAACCATCCAGGAGATTATATTACTTAATTTAGTGAAATATTATAGGTATTTAATAATTATAATTTTACGATTGAGGCAGCGCTTCAATATAAAACAAAACACAAACATACACCCATCCTAAGACTGGTCGCTGCAACGCGATGCGTGTTTAATCTTGAACCCTCTCATCTAAACCGACCCAAGTACTAATGATTATAAACTGTTAGATACTATATTTGCAAACTGCTCCTATTACTTTATAAGATGCTGGGTATTACATCTTCAATAACATTAGGCAAATATATCATAAAAAGGTAACATACTATATTTACTTATAATTATAGCACTTGAGATAGGCAGAACCCATTGCCTTATAACTCTATTTGTAAACTTTTTCGAGTTGAATTGATCTGGAGGGGAACGTATATGGACTAACACACCATCTATATCTCCGGCACCATTGAACCGAAACCGCTTGTATGTGTACTTTTTAGTCAAAGTTGTGAGTACTCCTAGATTGCATTTTTGAAGACAGGCCAATCAGAAAAGTATAGAAAAACAAAACAGTGAGAGTGTATCACCAAAGTGACATGACCCATATAATACTATATTGAAGCAGAGCTACTGTCTTCTACGTCTTTCACACATGGCGCCTAAAGTTGTAACGGGTTTTGAAATTGGTAACAGTGTGCCCAGCTTCGATAATTCGTGTAAGGCAACCATCCCTCCCGCTTCAATCAAGATATAATAAGGCCGTCATACGACTCAATCAACATGCATGTGAGAGGCGTAATATGATTGGACGAAACTTAATACCCCAAGGGCTCCAATCTCCTTGATATAAATACCCCTATGGTAAGTTTGTTGAATAACGAGATGAAGAGTTTAAGACCCGGCCAGAAGCCATAATATAGACGCCAGCCAATATTCGGGCCGACCGGAACAGATTAGAGCAAACAAGCTAGAGAAATTGAAAAACCGCCGACAAAGCGCTGCTTCGCCACGTGGGCTAGGTATAACCGAGAGGCTGGAACATCTGCTGTATTATGTTAGTTTTTTATTACTATTATAAACAATTCGCCCGATCGCTTCACCAGCAGCGTTCTAGCTCTGCGGGACTTACGAGCAGAGCGCCGCATTACATATATGCACGGCATTTAGCAGGGGCGGGGCGGCGGAGGCATGGACCAGCCGGTTTCCTGGAGAAAACTTTTGTGAAGCCCCCGAAACTCGCGGATTTCCAAGAAGGAAAAAACATATTTATTGACCGGGGGCCCAAACAAAAAAACATCTTGGTTATGCTTAATGTACATTGGGCGAGTTGAACGGGAAATTCTATTGTTATCTTTAAAGCAGGAGACTCTCATATGTATCTTTCTGACGCGGAAAGCATGTGAAAGGCACGCATTGAGGCATTTAATAAAAAAAAACAAAATAATATCCTAAAAAAAAAAAAAAACCCCCTCCCATAAGTTCCAATATTTACCTCCCAAATGATGGTTGTCAACGGTTTACTTTCTAGACAAATCACCTATTCAGATATATTTGGGAATGTTTAACAGGGGGGTTTATTTAGCAAGGCATTTTTGGGCACATGGCCTCATTATTATTATATTTTTCACCCCCCTGCGGCGGTCTCGTTTTCTGCAAAAAACAGAATTTTATTTCTTTTTTAAAAAAAGCTTTACTGTTTGAATGATTGGTATTTGTTCGCGGGGGAAACATTTACGATTATATTTATTATATTATGCGCAGCACGGAAAAGGACACCAACAATGGAAAAAAAAAAAACCACCCACCTGCTTTAAAACAGGGAATTTAAACCGTTAGCGAATTACGGGATTTTAAAAAGTTAAAGTTACCTATTCTAAACCCCCCCCCCTTTATAATAAAAGAGACGCCGGCAAGATTCAGATACTGCCCCAACCTATTGTAAAGTAGCGGCTTTGTTAATACCACCCTGATCTGGATACATAAGGTGCGGCAATATGGGGGCCCACCACCCAATTTTTGTTAAGTGCGCTACTTTGGACACAAAAGGAAGGGCGTCTTTTTTAAGGCTTTTGTTAACAAAAATCTGACACTTAAACATGTAAAATGGTTTTTAAAAAATTGATTACATGGGAATGCGGGCAAACTGCATGGGGGACTCTTTTTCTTTAATAGCGGCCACCAAAAAATGACATTTGACGAAACACTCGTTCCTGGCAATTGCGCAAATATGTTCATAAAAAAAAGCCTATAAAACCCCAACTGTTTTTATTATATTCATATTTTTGGGGTTTCTCCTTTAGGCTAAAAGTCATATGTTAAGGGGCGCAGGATAATGAACAAAGCCGCCTATACAAAAAATATTAGATTTTATTTATGGCCCACCACACCTCATCTTAGGGAAACCCCAGAAATTTTTGTTGATTGATTAAGAGGAACAGTATTTTGCCAGGACATTAGAGTTTTAAAAAAACCCAACCAAACCCCCAAGCTTAAATTGTCGCTTTTGATTAGCTAGGAATTATTTATTATGGGGCAGGGCGATTTGTGGTATTTCCCTTAACCAAAAAAACAACTGTATATTTTACAAGTAGCTAGCTCTTGGCTCTTTAATATTTATCCCTTGTAAACCGACGCAACTGCGCTAGCGGCGGGCCGGAAGGGAGCTCAAAACAACAAACAAAATGACCATTATCATTTAGTTCGAAAGGGGGAGGCCGGGGGGGGGGACTATTTTCTTAACCTTTTGAGTCATAAAAAAAAAAGTATAGCCATTTGGGGAAAAAAATTCAACCTTTGGCAGACCAGGTTGTGTGGCCTCCAACTTGGCGAAAGCGAACACCAGATTAAGTCCTCTCACCTTTCAAAAAAAACCCTTTAAGTGAAAATTGGGTTCTCGGCGCGTTATGTTATCTCATAGGGGGGTTTTATACCCAAACTTACGAAAAACCACACCCCACAAAATAAACTTCCAGAAATATTAAACACTTTTATTCCAAATTTTATATATATACACTTATTATACAATGTATTCCCAGAAAAAATTTCCCATTTAATCATCATGGATTTATTCAATTAAAAATTCGGGGGCTATAAGGAAAAAAACCAAAATTCATTTTATTCTATTAAAAAAAGTCCCCCCCTTTGAAATCGGACATTTAAAATTACTTAGGGGACAAATTCCCACAAAATGTAAGCGGGGTATTTAAGGGAAAGAGTGTTATGGGAAGCAGTAGGGGACTAGGAGCATGGGGACCAGAACTCCAGGCCTGCCAAAGCTGCTCTGGACTCGGTTTGAAGCGATCGACCTCCAACAGGGGATACTTTTATGGAAGTTTAAGCATTAGGGCATTCCCCCACCAGTTCCCAGGGCAAAAATTCTTGGGGGCCTTTCAAAGAAGAAACAGGCCACCCAACTGGTACGCGCATGAGTGCAGCACCGCACACGGCACACGGCACCCACAACCACCAACACACACACACAACCAAACACACACCCACACACCACCACCAAAGACTTAGGATGAAGGCGTAGGTTCTACTAAACCTAGGCATGTTTTGTATATGGCAACCACAAAACAGCCAACGTGCACACACATGGCCACAAATTTCACCCACCCAACCCCAACCCTCCTACGACCAGAAAGTTCTGTCTGGGTAAAAAACTGATGAGCTGTTAAAGAGTGTTAGATCAACCAAACCACAACAACCAAACAACCAACAACACCACCACACAACACCACAAACCCCCAACACACACACCAACACCACCACACCACCACACCACACCCCACCCACAACACAAAAACCCCCCAAACACATTCCTATCTGAACAGATTTTCTGGTTTCTGGTAAAGGACTATAAGCTTAAGGATATTGAGTCAACCACCACCTGCACACCCAACCAACCCCACCTAATCTGAAAAAACAAGGAAGTTCTGTCTGGAAAAAAACTGATGGAAAAGCTGTAAGGAGTTTGGGCGAGGTCCAACCCCACACACACACACAACCACACACACAACAACAAACCAACCCCCCAAACAAACCCACCCAAACACACCCCCAACCACAACATCTAAGAAAAAAAAAAACAAACCCTCAAAAACCAACTTCTGTTGTAATTTGGCATGTTTTACCTGTGCTTGTAATGTTGACCCGGTGTGGACCTGTGTGTTGTGTTACCTGTGTGTTGACCTGTGTGATTGTTTTGAAGTTGTGTAACCTGTGTGGGTGTGTTTGACACACACATCACACGTACACAGACGACACCAGCACACAGGGCACACGAACACCACCATGCACTACACGCGACACATGTACAACTGTACAGCACACGACAGCACAAGTACACCACCACACACCTCGAGGTCACACACACACACACACAATGCATGTCACACACAAACTACAGGTCACGAGCACAGAACCACACACAGCAGTGTCACCACCACAAGTCACACACACCACAAGGTAATGGCATTAACCAACCAAGAAGTGTTGAAGGGTTCCTTAACAGGTGGTGTTGGTGGGGGGTGGGGGGGTGTAACAGGGGGACTCGAGAGTGGGAATAGTTGTGTAGTTGTTAGTTTTGTGTGCTTGCTAGTGCTTTGTGACAGTAAGTACTGTTGTGTGTTCGTGTGTGGTGTGTGTGTATATTGTGTGTCTGTAGGAGGTGTGCTGTTCAAAATTGGAATGTAGTTTGCATCTTTGCTTGGAAGCGGAGGGCCCCTGCCCCACCGGCACAACCGAGCAGACAAGCGGATTTTCGTGAGCGGGGGCAAGTTTGATTGGGGACAGGCCGGACCCGACTACAAATATTAAATGGGCCCAAGGCGCCACCACTGGGGCACGCGCACCATCGCCCCGGCTGGCAAGTAATAGCGGTTCATGATCGGGGGACCAATATTGAAGGAAAACAGAGGTACGGTAACAGGCTTCAAGTTATCTTTTCTAAAGGAACTATATTCCATCATAATCTACCAGGGCAGAAAAAACGCTAGTCATTTTAAGGGATAATTATACCAGGGTATCCGAGGTTCTCCAACTATTCAGAGGATCTTAAATAATATCTATTCCCCACAAATCAAGGAAAAAAAAAAAGCTCTGCTTTTTATGGGAATACTTTTCTAACCCCAGGATTTACGTATACTCACTTGCAAAGATTAATAAAAAATATTACTAGTCACGGACCGGAAAAAAGGCTCAGTTTTTAAAACCACAGCGTTTCGTCCTTTTAACATAGGAAACAAACTACTCTTTAGCAAACAAGCGGAATACCTAGGGCAAAAAAATTTAAGCAGACCACCCGCCCCCACACAAAAACAGTTTAAAAAAAAAAACAATGGTAATTTATATACAAAGCGTTTCTTAACAACCTTCTTTTAAAGAAAAAAAAAAGCACAGGTTTACTCAAGGTTTAATAACGGGGTCATTTACCCTTTATCGGGGGGAGGGGGGAACACAAAAGGGGAAAGGTGCGGAAAAACGCTTCTTTTTTTTTAAAAAAAAGCGGGGGGGCGGGGACTTTTAAAAAAAAAACTGATATAAGGTTAAAGGGACAAAAAAAACTTAATCAAAAGGCCAATAGGGGCACTCATATTATTTTTTAACCAAGGACCCAGCATTTTCAAATCCCTTAAAAATAAACAAAAAAACTTATTTATAATAACAAAAAAAACACAACCCAAAACGAGAAAAGACCGAAAGGATTGATTAATCATTATAAACATTTATTGGCTAGCCCCACCCAACAAGAAGCTTATTGCCACATTCGTATTTTTTATAATTTGGGCGCTGCGGGGAGAACCTTACTACAATAGCTTACGCTAGTTGGGGTTGATTATCTTCCTGGAAACGAATTGGGACGGAGTTCACAAGCCATTTAACTAACTGGAGCGGAAACGTTTATATATACTGGAGGAGGCTAGCTACAGTGGCTAGCTTAGCTAACGAACTAGCTACGACACATCAACACATACTGGAGGAGTTACTGGCTAGCTACAGTGGCTAGCTTAGCTAACGAACTAGCTACATCACATCAACACATACTGGAGGAGTTACTGGCTAGCTACAGTGGCTAGCTTAGCTAACGAACATTCAACAACATACTGGGGAGTTACTGGCTAGCTACAGTGGCTAGCTTAGCTAACGAACATCAACACATACTGGAGGAGTTACTGGCTAGCTACAGTGGCTAGCTTAGCTAACGAACTAGCTACGACACATCAACACATACTGGAGGAGTTACTGGCTAGCTACAGTGGCTAGCTATAGCTAACGACATCAACACATACTGGAGGAGTTACTGGCTAGCGCTTAGCTAACGACACATCAACACATACTGGAGGAGTTACTTACTGGCTAGCTAATGAACTAGCTATGTCGGTCGCGGCGCGCATGATCAGAATGGCACATGCATCACAACCCCTTCTGTTAGTGTTCTAGAACCATGACGATCACAACCCCTTCTGTTAGTGTTCTAGAACCATGATGATCACAACCCCTTCTGTTAGTGTTCTAGAACCATGACGATCACAAACCCCTTCTGTTAGTGTTCTAGAACCATGATGACCACAACCCTTCTGTTAGTGTCTAGAACCATGATGACCATAACCCCTTCTGTTAGTGTTCTAGAACCATAGATCACAAACCCCTTCTGTTAGTGTTCTAGAACCATGATGATCACAACTGCTTCTGTTAGTGTTCTAGAACCATGATGATCACAACCCCTTCTGTTAGTGTTCTAGAACCATGATGATCACAACCCCTTCTGTTAGTGTTCTAGAACCATGATGACCACAACCCCTTCTGTTAGTGTTCTTAGAACCATGATGATCACAACCCCTTCTGTTCTGTCAGGGGTTGGATTGCTGAGAACACTGGCTGTTGTCCTGTTGGACATTAACAATACAATTCTCTCTCACTGTTTGTCTCTGTCCAGGTTCCCTACCTGAAGAAAGGAATGTCTGGCGACCGACACGAACACTGGTAGAGTTCGCTGCTGGACTGGCCAACCAAGCCTGAAGACACACACACCACATCTACACACACAGAGCTGGCTGAGAAGATTATTCTGTAGAGACACAGACTGCTTCCCAAGGAGCACCTTATTCCCTACCCATTGGAGTCTGGTCAAAAGTAGTGCACTACCCACCGGACCGGTCAAAAGTAGTGCACTATATAGGGAATAGGCCCTTTTTGTCCACTACCCACCGGACTGGTCTAAAGTAGTGCACTATATAGGGAATAGGATTGCAATTTGGGATGTACCCTGAGTTATCTGTAGTAGCCTGCTGTGCATAGAGGGATGAAGAGGACATTTCCACCCCCGTGCCCAGCTGTTCGTTAGCTAAGCTAGCCACTGTAGCTAGCCAGTAACTCCTCCAGTATGTGTTGATGTGATGTAGCTAGTTCGTTAGCTAAGCTAGCCACTGTAGCTAGCCAGTAACTCCTCCAGTATGTGTTGATGTGTCGTAGCTAGTTCGTTAGCTAAGCTAGCCACTGAAGCTAGCCAGTAACTCCTCCAGTATGTGTTGATGTGTCGTAGCTAGTTCGTTAGCTAAGCTAGCCACTGTAGCTAGCCAGTAACTCCTCCAGTATGTGTGACGTCWTTTCACASGAAGCTGTAGAGGTCAATACGAAATGGCACTTCTGCAGCCAAATATCTTCTTCTTCGTTTGTTTTAGTTTTTAAGGATGAACTGACCTGGTATGATGCTGCATTGATCAGTTCTACAGTTTAAAGTCTTTATTTTAGCGTTTCCCCCCCCCCAAAGTAAACCTTTAAACTGTACTGTTTAAAGGTTTACGCTGTACATGTTTTAAACTTTGTGTGCTGCTATTTTGGCCAGGTCTTTTTGCAAAAGATATTTCAATGAGACGAACCTGGTAAAACAGCTCTGAGATATTTAATCTCAGTGAGACGAACCTGGTAAAATCAAACAGCTCTGAGATATTTAATCTCAGTGAGACGAACCTGGTAAAATCAAACAGCTCTGAGATGAATGTTCCAGAAGACTACCGTACCTCGTCCTTATTGGTCATCACCCCGGCGATGTCCAGGTGCGCCCAATGAGGGGCCGTCACAAACTCCCTCAGAAACGCTGCCGCCGTGCAGGCTCCGCCAGAACTACACACACACACACACACACACACACACACACACACACACAGGTCAACACCCCACCACACACACACCCATCCACACACACACACACACACACACACACACACACACACACACACACACACACACACACCACACACAACACAGGTCACTCACACACACACACACCACAGTCACAACACAGGTCACACACAGGTCACACACCAGGTCACACCACAACACACACACAGGTCACACACAGGTAACACACACACAGGTCACACACACGGTAACACACACACAGGTTCACACACAGGTAACACACACACAGGTAACATGGCATTAAACACGAATGGTTGAGGGTTGTTTCTAGATGTGTGTGTTGTGTGTGTGTTGTGTGTGTGTGTGTGTGTGTGTGTGTGTGTGTGGTTTGTGACTCACACTTTAAACAGCTCAATCAGTTTACCAGACAGAACTCTGTCAGATAGGATGGTGTGTGTGTGTGTGTGGACTCATATCTTTAACAGCTCAGTCAGTTTACCAGACAGAACTCTGTCAGATAGGATGGTGTGTGTGTGTGTGTGTGTGTGTGTGTGTGTGTGTGTGTGTGTGTGTATGTGTGTGTGTGACTCATATCTTTAACAGCTCAGTCCAAGTTTACCAGACAGAACTCTGTCAGATAGGATGTGTGTGTGTGTGTGTGTGTGTGTGTATGTGTGTTTGGTGTGTGGTGTGTGTGTGTGTGTGTGGTTCTTACCGGCTGTACTTGCCCACGTTGTTGAGGTCGGCCAGCTGGCAGTCAGTGACCTGTCTGGTGTAATGTTGAAACAACGGCATCCTCCACACCCGGTCCCCTGTTACCACACTGGCCTATCAGAGAGACACCCTGTTACCACACTGGCCTATTCAGAGAGACACCCTGTTTACCACACTGGCCTATCAGAGAGACACCCTGTTACCACCACTTGGCCTATCAGAGAGACACCCTGTTACCACACTGGCCTATCAAGAGACACCCTGTTACCACACTGGCCTATCAGAGGACACCCTGTTACCACACTGGCCTATCAGAGACACCCTGTTACCACACTGGCCTATCAAGAGGACCCTCTGTTACCACACTGGCCTATCAGAGAGACCCTCTGTTACCACACGGCCTATCAGAGAGACACCCTGTTACCACACTGGCCTTCAGAGAGACACCCTGTTAGAGACACCCTGTCAGAGACACCACAGTGTGTATGTATTACAATGTGTGTGTGTTAGTGTTGTCACAATAGCCAAATTTTGACTTGGACACCGGATACCAGGTTTAGTATCGCGATACTCAATTACCAAACAAGCATACAGGGACAAGGACAGATTCTGCCTGGTTTTCACTCTCAAAATCACACTTTTAATATACACTGCTCAAAAAAAATAAAGGGAACACTTAAACAACACAATTGTAACTCCAAGTCAATCACACTTCTGTGAAATCAAACTGTCCACTTAGGAAGCAACACTGATTGACAATAAATTTCACTTGCTGTTGTGCAAATGGAATAGACAAAAGTGGAAATTATAGGCAATTAGCAAGACACCCCAATAAAGGAGTGATTCTGCAGGTGGTGACACGAACCACTTCTCAGTTCCTATGCTTCCTGGCTTATGTTTTGGTCACTTTTGAAATGCTGGCTGCTTTCACTCTAGTGGTAGCATGAGACGGAGTCTACAAACCCCAACAAGTGGCTTCAGGTAGTGCAGTTCATCCAGGATGGCACATCAATGCGAGCTGTGGCAAAAAGGTTTGCTGTGTCTGTCAGCGTAAGTGTCCAGAGCATGGAGCGCTACCAGGAGACAGGCCAGTACATTCAGGAGACGTGAGGAGGCCGGTAGGAGGGCCAACAACCCAGCAGCAGAGACGCTACCTCCGCCTTTGTGCCAAGGAGTGCATGCCAGAGCCCTGCAAAATGACCTCCAGCAGGCCACAAATGTGCATGTGTCAGCATATGGTCTCACAAGGGGTCTGAGGATCTTCATTCGGTACTAATGGCAGTCAGGCACCTCTTGCGAGCACATGGGGCCTGTGGCGGCCCCACAAAGAAATGCCACCCACACCCATGACTGACCCACCGCCAAACCGGGCATGCTGGAGGATGTTGCAGCAGCAGAACGTTCTTCACGGTGGTCTCCAGATCTGTCACGTCTGTCACATGTGCTCATGTGCTCAGTGTGAACCTGCTTTCATCTGTGAAGAGCACAGGGCGCCAGTGGCGAAAAATTTGCCAATCTTTGGTGTTCTCTGGCAAATGCCAAACGTCCTGCACTGGTTGGGCGTTAAGCACAACCCCCACCTGTGGACGTCGGGCCCTCATACCACCCTCATGGAGTCTGTTTTCTGGACCGTTTGAGCAGACACTGCACATTTGAATCACTCCTTTTTGGGGGTGTCTTGCTAATTGCCTATAATTTCCACCTTTTGTCTATCCATTTGGCACAACAGCATGTGAAATTTATTGTCAATCCAGTGTTGCTTCTACTAAGTGGACAGTTTGATTTCATAGAAGTGTGATTGACTTGGAGTTACATTGTGTTGTTTAAGTGTTCCCTTTATTTTTTTGAGCAGTGTATATACAAACTACATTCAATGTTCCAACTCCACAGCAAGTTTAAACCACATCAGAGACACCACTTGAGGGGAGAAAAAAAATCTGAGGAATTTTTCTGATATAGCACGTAATGGAGTTAACAAAAACAAATGCCTACTGGACGATGAGATAGCAGAGGCTACTTTATAGTTAACTCTTAAATTGAGATTGGAAAGCCTTTCCATCTATTCGAAGAACGTTATAATAGCATCATCAGCATTAGTATCATTAGCATATCAGCATAATCATCAGCATAATTAGCATTAGCATCATCAGCATAATTAGCATTCATCAGCATTAGTATCATCATCAGCATAGTATCATCATCAGCATTATTAGCATTAGCATCATCAGCATAATTAGCATCATCAGCATTGTTATCATCATGAGCATAGTATCATCATCAGCATAATTAGCATTAGCATCATCAGCATTTAGTATCATCCATCAGCTAATTAGCATTAGCACATCATCAGCATTAGTATCATCATCAGTATAATTAGCATTAGCATCATCATCAGCATAATTAGCATTAGCATCATCAGCATTAGTATCATCATCAGCATAATTAGCATTAGCATCATCATGCATAGTATCAGCATCAGTTAATGCATGGCATCATCATCAGCATAATTAGCATTAGCATCATCAGCATTAGTATCATCATCAGCATAATTAGCATTAGCATCATCAGCATTAGATTCATCATCAGTTCATTAGCATCATCAGTATAATTAGCATTAGCATCATTGCTAACGTTACAAAGTGTAGACATGCAGAGCCTTCAGAAAGTATTCACACCCCTTGACTTTTCCACATTTTATTGTGTTACAGCCTGAATTTAAATGGAATACATTACAATATTTTGTCACTGGCCTACACACATAATGTCAAAGTAGAATTTATTTTAATAAGAAATTTTAACAAATGAATTAAAACTGAAAGTGGCTTCAGTCGGTCAGTACTCAAACCCTTTGTTCTGACAAGCCTCAAGTGCAGAGTAAACATGTGCATGGACACTGTGTGTAAAAGTGTTGAACATTATTCTTTATATTATAATTATTATAATTCTTTTTTTCCCCTCTCTGTATCCCACACATACAACTATCTGTAAGGTCCCTCAGTCCAGCAGTGAATTTCAAACACAGATTTAACCACGAAGACCTGGGAGGTTTTCCAATGCCTCGCAAAGAAGGGCAACTATTGGTAGTGACTCCCATACTAACCAAAATGTCTGTACAGAAATGTTCCAAAACATGCTTCCTGTTTGTAAACAAGGCACTAAAGTAATACTTTGTAAATGTGTACAGCAATTAACTTTGTCCTGAATACAACGTGTTATGTTTTGGGTCAAATCCAATACATCCACGGAGTACCACTCTCCACATTATCAAGCATAGTGGTGGCTTGCATCATTTATGGGTATGCTTGTAATCGTTAAGGACTGGGGAGTTTTTCAGGATAAAAAGAAACTGAATGGAACTAAGCACAAGCTAAATCCTAGAGGGGAAACCTGTTCAGTCTGCATTCCACCAGACACTGGGAGATTAATTCACCTTTCAGCAGTTACTTAAATTTATGTTCAGACCTGAAAATGGTTGTCTAGCAATGATCAACAACCAAACTGACAAAGCATTGAAGAAATTTAGGAAAATAATAAAATGGGCAAAATGGTTGAACAATCCAGGTGAGGAAGCTTCTTAGAGAACTTACCCAGAAAGAGAACCACGTATGAGCCCAGGTTAAGAGAGTCTCTATCTGTGGCTCTCTATATGAGTGTCTCTACTGTCACAGTAAATCCCCAAAAGATTTACCCAGAAAGACTCTAATCTGCTGTTAATCGCGCCAAAGGTGCTTCTACAAGTATTGAACTCAGGGGTGTGAATACTTTGTAAATTAGATATTCAGTATCATTTTCAATAAATGTAACAATTTCTAAAAACAATGTTTTTACATTGTTATTATGGGCGAGAGAGACATGGAATCCATTTGAATCCAGGCTGTAATAAGTCAAGGGGTATGTCCACATTCTGAAGGCACAGACACCACAGACAGACACACAGGGGCATTTCCATGTGTTGCCTCGGCACAAAGTTACAGGAAAATATGAAATTCAGAATCTTTTCTGTCATAATATTGTGCAAAATAATGTTTTTTTTCAAACAAGTTCAATACATTTTAGTTGTTTCCAAACGTGAACATTTTGATAGAAGAACCCATCGTACCCAATTATAACACAGGATGGTGTGTGTGTGTGTGTGTGTGTGTGTGTGGTGTGTGTGTGTGTGTGTTGTGGTGTGTGTGGGTGTGTGTGTGTGTCACCTTGTGAAGCTGCTCCCAGAGCCAGTCAGAGTTTGGTGAAGACTCCCGTTGCTGCTGTGTGTGTGTGTGTGTGTTGTGTGTGTGTGTGTGTGTGTGTGTGTTGTGTTGTGTGTGTGTGTGTGTGTGTGTGTGACCTTTTTGAAGCCGCCCCAGAGCCAGTCAGAGTTGGTGAAGACTCCCCGTGGCTGCTGGTGTTGTGGTGTGTGTGTGTGTGTGTGTGTGTGTGTGTGTGTGTTGTGTGTGTGTGTGTGTGTGTGTGTGTGTGTGTGTCACCTTGTGAAGCTGCTCCCAGAGCCAGTCAGAGTTGGTTGAAGACTCCCGTGGCTGCTGAGCCCAGAGCAACGTCCATCGCTCCTGAGAGACAGAGAGAAAACACCAGTGGACACAATAGACTGTTATGTGAACAGCGATGGCCCTCTCACCAACACACAGTGTTCTAACCAGTGAGGGTAGCAGCGTTTGACGATGGCCCACCAACACACAGTGTACTAAACCAGTGAGGGTAGCAGCGTGACGGATGGCCCACCAACACACAGTGTACTAACCAGTGAGGGTAGCAGCGTTGACGATGGCCCGGGGGTTGAAGCTGTGAGCGTAACAGAGAGCATCTGCTAGGATCAAACCGTCCCTCTGCTCCGTGTTGTCCACCTACACACACACACCACACACACACCACACACACACACACACACAACACAACTTCATTGATGTAAACACACACACCTGGTGTGGTTTAGTAGCCACGGTAACAAATACCTGCGTTGTTAAGTAGCCACGGTAACAAATACCTGCGTGGGTTAGAGCCACGTAACAAATACCTGCGTGGTTTAGTAGCCACCGGTAACAAATACCTGCGTGGTTTAGTAGCCACGGTAACAAATACCTGCGTGGTTAGTAGCCACGGTAAACAAATACCTGCGTGGTTTAGTAGCCACGGTAACAAATACCTGTTTGGTTTAGTAGCCACGTAAACAATTACCTGCAGGTTTAGTAGCCACGTAACAAATACCTGTATGGTTTGGGCCTTCTTGCGGGTGACGACGTCTCCAGGCTTGTTGGCTTTCCCACTGGGCATGTTCTCACAGAGAGGTGCTAGACCTGGGGGTTAATAACACACATTACTACTTCCTGTGTAGAAACCTCTTAGAAAGACAAGCTGGCAGGTCAAACTAGAAACTTCTAGAAGACAAGCTGCAGTCAAACTAGAAACTACTAGGAGACAAGCTGCAGGTCAAACTAGAAAACTTCTAGAAGACAAGCTGCAGGTCAAACTAGAAACTTCTAGAAGACAAGCTGCAGGTGCAAACTAGACACTTCTAGAAGACAAGCTGCAGGGTCAAACTAGAAACTTCTAGAAGACAAAGCTGCAGGTCAAACTAGAAAACTTCTAGAAGACAAGCTGCAGGTCCAACTTCTAGAAGACAAGCTGCATGTCAAACTAGAAACTTCTAGGAGACAAGCTGCCAGGTTCAAACTTCTAAGAAGACAAGCTGCAGTCAAACTAGAAACTTCTAGAAGACAAGCTGCAGGTGTCAAACTAGAAAACTTCTAGAAGAAAAGCTGCAGATCAAACTAAACTTCTAGAAGACAAGCTGCAGATCAAACTAGAAACTCTAGAAGACAAGCTTGCAGATCAAACTAGAAACTTCTAGAAGACAAGCTGCAGGTCAAACTTAAACTACTAGAACAAGCTGCGTCAAACTAGAAACTTCTAGAAGACAAGCTGCAGGGTCAAACTAGAAACTTCTAGAAGACAAGCTGCAGGTCAAACTAGAAACTTCTTAGAAGACAAAGCTGCAGGTCAACTAGAAACTTCTAGAAGACAAGCTGCAGGTACAAACTTCTAGAAGACAAGCTGCAGGTCAAACTAAAACTTCTAGGAGACAAGCTGCATGTCAAACTAGAAACTTCTAAAGACAAGCTGCAGATCAAACTAGAAACTTCTAGAAGACAAGCTGCAGGTCAAACTAGAAACTTCTAGAAGAACAAGCTGCAGGTCAAACTAGAACTTCTAGAAGACAAGCTGCAGGTCAAACTTCTAGAAGACAAGCCTGCATGTCAAACTAGAAACTTCTAGGAGAACAAGCTGCAGGTCAAACTAGAAACTTCTAGAAGACAAGCTTGCAGGTCAAACTAGAAACTTCTAGAAGACAAGCTGCAGATCAAACTAGAAAACTTCTAGGAGACAAGCTGCAGGTCAAACTAGAAACTTCTTAGGAGACAAGCTGCAGGTCAAACTAGAAACTTCTAGAAGACAAGCTGCAGGTCAAACAGAAACTTCCTAGAAAG
>NW_019943943.1:202962-206353 GCF_002910315.2 Salvelinus sp. IW2-2015
TTCAGTTAGACGGAGAGACTCGTCCTCCTTCTCTCTCTCGTAAACACCGAGTACCAGACCCTGTGTGGACACACACAATCAACACAACCAGTTAACACACTAGCTAGCTACTACCAAGGCTTTCAGCACAGGCAGGGTGAGGTTTCCAGGGTTAGAGTGGTGCAGAAGATGTCATATGGGCCAAGGGGGAGGGATCCTGAGAGGGGGGGTGTGACTAGTAGATCTGTACCGGAACAGGGGGAGGGATCCTGAGAGGGGGGGTGTGACTAGTAGATCTGTACCAGAACAGAAGGAGGGGCCAACAAGTGATATATGTTTCAATAAGATTGTATTTTTACATTTATAGCCAACGGTTATGAACTGTTCTGCAGGGACGGAACGTAAGTCTCAGAACATGGAGCTTGTGGTGGCAGCAGAGACGTATTTGGGGGGGTGAGACATCAGAAGAGGTCCTGGGTGTGTTGAGTGGTGATGTCCCATCCTCTCAGGATGTTGGCCGGAGGACTAAATAGATTTAAACAGTGGAGTATGGTATTTATTATTATTTTTTTGTGAGTGTAGTGTTAAATAGCAGGGTATTTGTTTAAAAAAAATAACTTTGAGGAAAGAAAATTAGGTAACGTATAAGGGAGTTATACTCCAGTCTGGTAGGTGGCGGTAATGCAACAGTTACCGGATGCCAACCGCCGTTAAACCTCATCGAAGAAGACCTTGAGCGTTTCAGGTAGAATGACAACCTAATGTTGATATCCCGGGACAAATTAGCTAACAACAAGATAAATGACCATACATACATATTCATGCTTTTTGACCTGTCCCCATATTAACATAGCTGGTTCAGAGGTCGTTTTGATATTTCAAGCTGCGTATCCTGATCGCGTCTGGTGTGGATGGACAAAAGCAACCGGTCCGGTCAGCGCGTAACGACCTCAGCGTCTGTTACACACCGCGCTTCTGCGTTATATAGATAATTATCACCGCCGGTCGACTCGGTCCAACGTCTGCTTTCTGGAAACAAACGCTGTAACATGGAGATACATGGCGGTGTGGAAACTAGAACCCTGAAAAATGTGTATTTCAATTTAACCTTTTGTGTTTTTAGAAAACTATCGCTGGTATGTAAGTTAAGGTCCTTATGCGTTAATGTTCAACCCGAGCGTCGGGAATCAGAACCAAACCGCCTCCGTCCAATGACTTTAACTATGTGTAATGGAACTGGGTCAAAGGCTAGGTAATTATCTTGTTATGTAGCCTTTATTAAACTTACTTTTCTGGCGTTCCAGTTGTTTTGTGCCACAGAAAAGTAGCGACAGCCGAACACCGCTCGACTTAACAACCGCATCGTATCTGGGTTTTATTATATCCGTCTCTCGGGGAAAATGAGATTGATCAGAGTACTACCGTAGATAGATAAACACGTTGGGAAGGTTTGTCTTCCGACCTTAACCTGTCGCATAAACTGTTACGTCATTAGTAACCGACTCCAGCTGTCTGTTTTCTTCTTTGAATTTTTCAGTTTGAAAGAATTGAACTCTGTCGCCACCTACCGACGGGTTTGCCGAAACAATACCAAATTAATCTCCACAGAAACCAAACTACTGAACATTTTGGATTCTTATTTATTAACTTAACTTTCATATATATATACACATATTAGAAGAACACATGCATTTGAAGTCAGAAGTTTACATACACCTTAGCCAAATACATTTAAACTCAGTTTTTCACAATTCCTGACATTTAATCCAAGTAAAAATTCCCTGTTTTAGGTCAGTTAGGATCACCACTTTATTTTAAGAATGTGAAATGTCAGAATAATAGTAGAGAGAATGATTTATTTCAGCATTTATTTCTTTCATCACATTCCCAGTGGGTCAGAAGTTTACATGCACTCAATTAGTATTTGGTAGCATTGCCTTTAAATTGTTGAACTTGGGTCTAACGTTTCGGATAACCTTCCACAATAAGTTGGGTGAATTTTGGCCATTTTTGGCCCATTCCTCCTTGACAGAGCTGGTGTAACTGAGTCAGGTTTGTAGGCCTCCTTGCTCACACATGTATTTTCAGTTTCTGCCCACAAATGTTCTATAGGATTGAGGTCAGCTTATGGACTTTTGTTGTCCTTAAGCCATTTTGCCACAACTTTGGAAGTATGCTTGGTTCATTGTCCTTTGGAAGACCCATTTCGACCAAGCTTTAACTTCTGATCTGATGTCTTGAGATGTTGCTTCAATATATTCCACATCATTTTCTACCTCATGAATGCCATCTATTTTGTGAAGTGCACCAGTCCTCCTGCAGCAAAGCACCCCCACAACATGATGCTGCCACCCCCGTGCTTCACGGTTGGGATGGTGTTCTTCAGCTTGCAAGACTCCCCCTTTTTCCTCCCAAACATAACGATGGTCATTATGGCCAAACAGTTCTATTTTTGTTTCATCAGACCAGGACATTCTCCAAAAAGTACGATCTTTGTCCCCATGTGCAGTTGCAAAACCGTAGTCTGGCTTTTTATGGCGGTTTTGGAGCAGTGGCTTCTTCCTTGCGTGAGCGCTTTCAGGTTATGTCGATATAGGACTCGTTTACTGTGGATATAGATTATTTTTGTACCTGTTTCCTCCAGATTTCACATGACCCAGTGTTGATTACAACAGGCTTGTATATAATGGCCCAGTGAGATTACAGCTTCTAAGACAGTAGATAGACCCAGTGTAGATTACAGCTTCTATAGGACAGTAGATAGACCCAGCAGTGTAGATTACAGCTCTATAGACAGTAGATAGACCAGTGTAGATTACAGCTTCTATAGACAGTAGATAGGACCCAGTGTAGTGTAGATTACAGCTTCTATAGACGTTAGATAGACCCAGTGTAGATTACAGCTTCTATGACAGTAGATAGACCCATGAGTGTAGATTACAGCTTCTACAGGGACAGTAGTAGACCCAGTGTAGATTACAGCTTCTTATAGACAGTAGATAGACCCAGTGTAGATTACAGCTTCTATAGACAGTAGATAGACCCAGTGTAGATTACAGCTCTATAGACAGTAGGTAGACCAGTGTAGATTACAGTTAATAGACAGTAGATGACCCAGTGTTAGTGTAGATTACAGTCTTAGCAGTAGATAACCCAGTGTATTACAGCTTAGCTATAGACAGTACAGCTAGACCCAGTGTAGATTACAGTTCTATAGACAGTAGATAGGCCCAGTTGTAGATTACGCTTCATATTAGACAGTAGATAGACCCAGTGTAGATTACAGCTTCTATAGACCAGTAGATAGCCCAGTGTAGATTACAGCTTCTTCAGACAGTAGATAGACCCAGTGTTAGATTACAGCTTCTATAGACAGTAGATAGACCCAGTGTAGATTTACAGTTTTATATAG
>NW_019943944.1:0-13010 GCF_002910315.2 Salvelinus sp. IW2-2015
TACATCAACTGCAGGAAGAGCACTTGAAATGGATAGGCATGTATTATGGGATGATGCTAGTGGAGACGGATAGAAGTCACAGAGATAATTCTAACAGCATTGGTGATCTGAAAGCTGTCTGGTCTGGAGAGCAGAGGAACTCTTATGTGTGATTACTGTGTGTAGACCGCAGTGGTGTGAGTGAGAATTAACTGCAGCAGATCATCAGAGGGGCAGTTTGAACATCAGTACAGCAGAGTCAACATAGGGCAGTAGAGCATCAGTACAGCACAGTTAACAGGTCGTTAGAGCATCAGTAGCAGCAGACTTTACAACACACATCCACTGAGAACAAAATCAACCAGTAAACCATAAACTGAACTGCTATTCACATGAGCATTGTCTTACAGGCAATGTAGAGAGTTTTAGAAACATTGATGAAAGTGCACTTCACCAATACATACTGGGTACATTAATTGACAACAAAATGCAGTCCACATTTGTGAACCACTCAGTTGTGAGACATTATAGCCAAATGTGGGAAGGTACCACCAGAGGGCAGGCTGGCTCATGGATAGTTAGCCCAACAAGGCATGGGATACAAGGTACCAGAGGCATTAGCACAGCTGACGATACCTAATGACCTATTCTCCGTTTCCCTTTATAGAGAGGAGTATTGAACCAGCACCAGGAGGAAGAACTATCTCTGGAAGATGGCCACCGAGGAGGAGAGCTATCCATGAGAACCACTAAGACGGTGACAGCCCGTGACTTTTGTTGTAGTGTAAAACAATCGTATTTTGTCCTTTTGATCTGGAGAAGAAGATGTATGTTTTGTTTCTTGAAGATTTTCATTGCATTATGTTGGAGTGTTGGTGTGGACCAAATGGCCTCAATAGAGAACTGTGTTCAATCAAGAAACCTACTCATTGACTTGGTCGGTTCCACCTTCTCCACCTTCAGAAGTGACGCCCAATTACTTGTTCAACTCACAGCAATATATGCAAAACATAGTACAGTAGTAATTTGGTTTTCAGCTATATACACTGTATAAAAATGGTTGTTTGATCTTGGATGCTGATTTGGACAAGCAGCTTTCCAAGCTGTGCTGTTATGGGGGGGCGCTAGCCTGTCTGCAGACATACCAATGCCTGACTGACAGTTACCATCTGAAAATGATCACTGTACCTCCATAAGAATGATTATGCTGTCTGATCATCTCTGTTATTATCTCAAAACTCGCACTTCCATTTCCCCCTTGCTTCAAGCTTCTATTTAGTGTGGTTAAGCCGGGGTATAAATAACGCCGAGCTGTCTGCCTATCAGACCGTGGAAGATTTTGTTTCCACTTGTGGAACTATAAATTACCTGGTAGAGCGGAAAGGTGCATGTCCCCCTTTCTGTAACGCTCGTCTTTCCTCGTTCTGAGGAGGAGCAAGGATCGGACCAAAATGCAGCGTGGTGTGAATACATAATGATTTATTGAAGAAAGACGAACGCGAGAAACTCTTAAACAAACGTACAAAACATTTAAACGACGTTAACAGACCTGAACTGAGAACAATATGTAACTGAACCACGAACAGAAGGAACACACAAGAACGAACGAAAACAGTCCCGGATGCCACAAACACTGACACAGGAACAACTTCACCCACAACAAACGGTCTGAAACGCCCACCTTAATATGGTTCTCAATCAGAGGAACGTTAAAAACACCTGCCCCTGATTGAGAACCATATCAGGCTAGTTGAAAATGAACCCAAATTAGAACACATACATGAATGCCACCCAGCTTCACGTCTACACTTTACAAAGACGTAAACAAAGGAAATAAGGTCAGGAACTGACACGTTTCAGACATTTGCATGCATCAACCAATGGTTTCGTGCCACGTCATCGAGCTGTGTCATTCGACTGACAGAATACCATAGAGATCCTATTAAATTACTAATTCCTAATTCAGATTGCTATAACATTACAATGTGGTTAGCTGTAGGTAAAATGACCTATCAGACATTGTAAGATTTGACAAGCGTCAGCAACGCTGGGCTATCGCTTTGGCGAACAACGCCAAATACCTGTCACTGTATTCAGGCACAACACGGCCTCTTGCACCTTACTGCTTAATTACTCATCTATAACATGTATGCATAACAAAAAAAGTACAGGGTATGTGAGGGTGAAGTGCTCATTAAGGCTGTGTTTCATTCATAAACAGAAAGTATAAATCTAAAATGGCCTCTGTTTTATTATTGATTTTGCCTAGCTGCCCCATTGGAAACAGGTCTTGTGAATACTAATGCTCTATTTTTGTCACCCATGCCCTTTATGTATAGACTTTTCAATACATATTAATTATTTCCTTGACAAATGGATGTCTATACAGTATATGACATATGAGTCCACAATTAAATTAAATCATGAAGTTTATCAACATTTTGAAAATCATCATGTTCCCCACAGTTCCTCCAGTCATTGAGTCAGTTATGTGTGTGATGAATAGGCCCTGGAGGTTTTTCTGACTAAGTAAAAAAAAATACAAAATGTTTTCACCAGGTCAGGTCAGGTGATGGAGGACAACTCCTGTTCCTACTGATGAGCCATACATTTACCTCTGACCTCAGAGTCATCAGTCCATCCCCCATAACATCACGATGTAAATCCAGATCCCTCCGAGTTCATATATACTTATGTTCTGCTGCTGTCTTGTTGTCTTGTGTGGAGCAGCTGAGTTCATATCTTCACCCTCAGTATGAAGGAAAACTCTACCTTCTGCTGCTCTCTCTCTGTCTGCCCTGTGAGTTCTGCAGTACTTAATCAGATGTCTTTTATGGAATGACTGAACATTGACAATGTTTTTTGCAAACTCTCTTCTCTTGCTATCTTTAATAACACATTCTTCCTATTTCTTTCTCTCTCTCCATTAGGTTAAAGTGGTCAGAGTCTGGAGTCCTTTCCCTCCAATTCAGTCATGAAAAAGCCTGGAGAAACTCAGTCTCTCCTGTAAGGGATCTGGGTAAACCTTTATTAGCTACAACACACACTGGATAAGACAACCTGCTGGGAAAGCATTGGAATGGATGGGTTACTCTGGATTAGGCCTAGGTTACCATGCTAAAAGCTTTGAAGGACGTATGGAAACGACTAAAGATAATTCCAAGAACATGATGACTCTGAAGCTGTCTGGTCTGAGAGCAGAGCACTCTGCTGTGTATTACTGTGCACAAGAAACACAGTGGTGTGAGTGAGTGGAGGATCTGTACATAACCCCTCAGAGAATTTAACTGGCAGCAGAGTCAACAGAGGGCAGTAGAGCATCAGTACAACAGTGTAACATCTACTGAAGCATAATATTCCCCTAAGAGCCGAAAGAGAAAGTGTATTGTAAACAGAACTACTTGTACATCAAAACAAAGTACATATTTCCCTGAGGAGAGGTGTAGTAAGGAGAGGGGGAATCACATTAAGCTGTGTTTTAGATGTCTAATCTTCCATTTAAATAATGATGAATCTTTTTATTATCCACCAAGGTTTCCCACAGTTCCMCCAATTGTTGAGTCAGTCCATATGTCTGAATATAGCCAGTCCACCCAATGACAGACTCAGGACCCAGGTTTTAGAACTGTTTTTTGTATTGTGCTTTGTATTTCTATTTTGCATTTCATATTCTTTTWAATTTTATTTTATGMMCTCATTTGAAAAAYAGACCTTGATATCAACATGTCACCCTGTCAAAACTAAAGGTTAAATAAACTCTTGGCCCTACTGATGACTCATAKATTTACCTCTGACCTCATTCAACAGCCCCTCCCCATGACATCATGATGTAAATATAGATCCCTCAGAGTTCATATATACTTATGTTCTGCTGCTGACTTGTTGTCTTGTGTGGAGCAGCTGAGTTCATATCTCCACCCTCAGTATGACGGGCAAACTCTACCTTCTGCTGCTCTCTCTCTGTCTGCCCTGTGAGTTCTGCAGTACTTAATCAACTGTTCTTTGTGGAATGGCTGAACATGGACAATGTTTTTTGTAAACTCTCTTCTCTTACTTTCCTTAATTTTTCTGCTGCTTTCCTGTAACACGTTCTTCATATTTCTTTCTCTCTCTCCGTCAGGTTTAAATGGACAGAGTCTGGAGTCCAGTCCCTCCAGTTCAGTCCTGAAAAAGCTTGGAGAATCTATAAGTCTCTCCTGTAAGATATCTGGATTCACCTTTGACAGCCACAACACACACTGGATAAGACAACCTGCTGGGAAAGCATTGGAATGGATGGGTTATTCTGGATTAGGCCTAGGTTACCATGCTAAAAGGTTTGAAGGACGCATGGAAACAACTAAAGATAATTCCAACAGCCTGATGACTCTGAAGCTGTCTGGTCTGAAAGCAGAGGATTCTGCTGTGTATTACTGTGCACGAGAGACACAGTGGTGTGAGTGAGTGAAGGATCTGTACAAAAACCCCTCAGAGAATCTAACTGGCAGCAGAGTCAACAGAGGGCAGTAGAGCATCAGTACAACAGAGTAACATCTACTGATGTATAATATTCCCTTAAGAGTCAAAACTACAGAAATACGTGTATGTCAACACATGGTACATAACCAAAATCATGGGCATTAATGTGGAGTTGGTCCCCGCTTTGATGCTATAACAGCCTCCACTCTTCTGGGAAGGCTTTCCACTAGATATTGGAACATTGCTGCAGGGACTTGCTTCCATTCAGCCGCAAGAGCTTTAGTGTTGTTTGGCACTGATGTTGGACTATTAGGCCTGGCTCYCAGTCGGCATTCCATTTCATGCCAAAGGTGTTCGAGGTCTTCCACACTGATCTCAACAAACCATTTCTGTATGGACCTTGCTTTGTGCACGMGGGCATTGTCATGCGGAAACAGAAAAGGGCCTTCCCCAAACTGTTGCTACAAAGTTGGAAGCACAGAATCGTCTAGAATCTCATTGTCTGCTGTAGCGTTAAGATTTCCCYTCACTGGAACTAAGGGGCCTAGCCCAAACCATGAAAAACAGCCTCAGACCATTATTCTTCCTCCACCAAACCTTACAGTTGCATTCGGGCAGGTATCATTCTCATGGCCTCCGCCAAACCCAGATTGGTCCGTTAGACTACCAGATGGTGGTGTGATTCATCACTCCAGAGAACGTTTCCACTGTTCCAGAGTCCAATGGCGGCGAGCTTTACACCACTCTATCCCACGCTTGGCATTGCACATGGTGATCTTAGGCTTGTGTGCGTGCGGCTGCTCGGCCTTGGAAACCCATTTCATGAATCTCCAGACGAACAGTTCTTGTGCTGACATTGCTTCAAGAGGCAATTTGGAACTAGGTGGTGAGTGTTGCAACCGAGGACAGACGATTTGTATGCGCTTCAGTACTCAGTGGTCCCATTCCCTGAGCTTGTGTGGCCTACCGCTTTGCGGCTGAGCCATTGTTGCTCCTAGACGTTTCCACTTCACAATAACAGCACTTACAGTTGACCGGGACAGCTCTAGCAGGGCAGAAATTTGAAGAACTGACTAGTTGGAAAGGAGGCATCCTTTGAAAGTGCCACATTGAAAGTCACTGAGCTCGTCATTAAGGGCATTCTACTGCAAATGTTTGTCTATGTAGATTGCAAGTAGAGTAATATAAAGTAGAGTAATATAAAGTAGATGATTATAAAGTAGAGTAATAACATACAGACCTACATAGTTGTGTTCAGTCCTGTTAAACAAGGTGACTGTCCTTGATAGATTCATCCATAATCTGACATTTACAGTAAATTAATCCAAATGGTGAAGGATTTCTATAAATACTCAGAAAGTCATCCTCCAAGATTCCCGTCAGTTTTACCAACCTCTTTGACCTGAGCAGGAAAAACTCTTGGCCCTGGTTATGGCATGGGGATATAGTTTGTCCGTATCACTTCACATGTCCTGGCCCTACCAATGAATCGTAGCTTGACCCCTGACCTCAGAGTCACCAGTCCCTCCCCCATGACATCATGATGTAAATCCAGATCCCTCAGAGTTCATATATACTTATGTTCTGCTGCTGGCTTGTTGTCTTGTGTGGAGCAGCTGAGTTCATATCTCCACCCTCAGTATGAAGGAAAAACTCTCCCTTCTGCTGCTTTCTCTCTGTCTGCCCTGTGAGTTCTGCTTGGTTTTACTCCTCATCAACTGTTCCTATGCTGAGCAAAGACTGAAGACAATTTTCTCCATTGCTCCTTCATACTTTCCCTCAATATTCCACCCTCTCCCCTTTCTCCTTTCCATCTCTGTATTCTCTCTCTTTCTCTCCATCAGGTTTAACTTCTTTGGGACTGGGGGCAGTATTGAGTAGCTTGGATGAATTAGGTGCCCAGAGTAAACTGCCTGCTACTCAGTCCCAGTTGCTAATATTTGGATAGAAAACACTCTGAAGTTTCTAAAACAGTTTGAATGATGTCTGTGAGTATAACAGAACTCATATGGCAGGCAAAAACCTGAGAAAAAATCGAACCAGGAAGTGGGAAACCAGGAAGTGTAGTTTTTCAAGTCATTGCCTATCGAATATACAGTGTCTGTGGGGTCATATTGCACTACCTAAGGCTTCCACTAGATGTAAACAGTCTTTAGAACCTTGTTTGAGGCTTCTACTGTGAAGGAGGGGGGAATGAGAGCTGATTGAGTAACAGGTCTGCCGCCAGAGTGCCATGAGCTGATCACGCTCGCTCACGGAAAGCGACCTGTGTTCCATTGCATTTCTAGAGACAAAGGAATTCTCCGGTTGAAACATTATTGAAGATTTATGATAAAAACATCCTAAGATTGATTCTATACTTCGTTTGACATGTTTCTACGAACTGTAATATGACTTTTCGTCTGAACTTTCGCCTGGACTTGCCCGCGCCTCGTGAGTTTGGATTGTGTACTAAACGCGCGAACAAAAGGAGGTATTTGGACATAAATGATGGACTTTATCGAACAATCAAACATTTATGGTTCTGGGATTCCTGGGAGTGCATTCTGATGAAGATCATCAAAGGTAAGTGAATATTTATAATGCTATTTCTGACTTCTGTTGACTCCGCAACATGGCGGATATCTGTATGGCTTGTTTTTTTGTCTGAGCGCCGTACTCAGATTATTGCATGGTGTGCTTTTTCGGTAAAGCTTTTTTGAAATCTGACACAGCGGTTGCATTAAGGAGAAGTTTATCTAAAGTTCCATGCATAACACTTGTATTTTCGTCAACATTTATGATGAGTATTTCTGTAAATTGATGTGGCTCTCTGCAAAATCACTGGATGTTTTGGAAGCAAAACACTACTGAACGTAACGCGCCAATGTAAACTGAGATTTTTGGATATAAATATGAACTTTATCGAACAAAACATATATGTTTTGTGTAACATGAAGTCCTATGAGTGTCATCTGATGAAGATCATCAAAGGCTAGTGATTCATTTTATCTCTATTTTCACTTTTTGTGACTCCTCTCTTTGGCTGGAAAAATGGCTGTGTTTTTCTGTGAATAGGTACTGACCTAACAATATCGTTTGGTGTGCTTTCGTCGTAAAGCCTTTTTGAAATCTGACATGTTGGCTGGATTCACAACAAGGATAGCTTTAATTTGGTGTATTGCATGTGTGATTTCATGAAAGTTTAATTTTTATAGTAATTTATTTAAATTTGGCGCTCTGCATTTTCACTGGATGTTGGCCAGGTGGGACTCAAGCGTCCCACATATCCCAGAGAGGTTAAATGGTCAGAGTATGGAGTCCATTCCCTCTAGTTAATTAAAATAAAAACAACTTTATTTAACTAGGCAAGTCAGTTAAGAAAAAAATGATCAAATGTTGGTCATCTTACCTGACGAGAGCAGAGCATGGCCATGGTATCTAGCCCAAGGAAGTTGCAGAACATGGTGTTGAACGCAGAGCAACAGAAGTCGTCTTTAATCTGTAGTCCCATGTGTCTTAGAGCCCGCTGCTGTTGTGGCTATCGGGGTCGTCTGGGCCGGCCTGAGCGTCCACGATCTCCCTCTTCCCCTTCTTCTCCCTCCTCTTCAACATCACCATACAGATCCATCTCTATGTCAGCGTCACCTAAATCTATCTGCACTTCAGTCATGTAAAATCTTCCCTCCATGATTGTCAAAATGGCATTAATGTTGAGCTGAACCAGGTCTAAGCTCTTAACTATCTAAAAGATACAAAGGAATAATATTATGATACAGTATAAATACAAATACAGCACATTCGGGAAGTATTTAGACCCCTTGACTTTTTCCGTATTTGTTACGTTACAGCCTTATTCTATAATGGATTCAATTATATTTTCCCCTCCAGACAATACCCCAGAATGACATAACAAAAACCTATTTTTTTGTGCATTTTTTGCACATTTATTACAAATACAAAACTAAAATATCACATTTACATAACTGTTCAGACCCTTTACTCAGTACTTTGTTGAAGCACCATGGACAGCAATTACAACCTCAAGTCTTCTCGGGTATGARGCTACAAGCTTGGCACACCTGTATTTGGGGACTTTCTCCAATTCCTCTCTGCAGATCCTGTAAAGGTCTGTCAGGTTGGATGGMGAGCATTGCTGCACAGGTCTCTCCAGAGATGTTTGATTGGGTTCAAGGCTCTGGATGAGCCACTCAAGGACATTCAAAGACTCCTGCGTTGTCTTGGCTGTGTGATAAGGGTCGTTGTCCTGTTGGAAAGTGAACCTTCACCCCAGTCTGAGGTCCTGAGTGCTCAGGAGCAGGTTTTCATCAATGATCTCTCTGTACTTTGCTCTGTTAATCTTTGCATCGATCCTAACTACTCTCACAGTCCCTGCCGCTGAAAAACATCCCCACAGCATGATGCTGCCACCACAATGCTTCACCTTATGGATGGTGTTTATGTAACGATTTTCCTCCTCTTCAGACGAGGAGTAGCAAGGATCTGACCATTACGCATCGTGGTAAGTGTCCATATTAATTTATTATAACTGAACACTAAGAGGCGCCCGTTAGTCCAGAGGCGCCCGTCAGTCCAGTGGTGCCCTCAACTAGGGTCTCCAATCCGGAGTCGGTCGCGAGGGTCGCCACTCCTAAGGTGCCACATAAGTGGGCCGAGACTATGGTGGAGTGGGGTCCACGTCCCGCTCCAGAGCCGCCACCGCGGTAAATTCCCACCCAGACCCTCCCCTATAGGTTCAGGTTTTGCGGCCGCACCTTTGGGGGGGGGGGGGTAATGTCACGTTCTGACCTTAGTTCCCTTGTTATGTCTTTTTTTTAGTCTGGTCAGGGCGTGAGTTGGGGTGGGCATACTATGTTGTTTTTTCTATGTTTTGTTCTATTGTTCTATTTCTATGTGTTTGGTCTAGTATGGATCTCAATCAGAGGCAGGTGTCAGTCGTTGTCTCTGATTTGGAGCCATATTTAGGTAGCCTGTTTTTCATTGTGTTTTGTGGGTGATTGTTTCCTGTTTCCTGTGTTAGTTTCACATTTCAGGACTGTTTCGGTTTTCATATTCATTCACTTTGTTATTTTTGTATTGTTGTCGTGTTCAGTTTTATTAAACTATCATGGACACTTATCACGCTGCGTATTGGTCCGATATCTCCTACTCCTCCTCAGACGAAGAGGACGAAAGCCGTTACAGTTTATGGTTTTTATTTTTAATACATTTGCAAAAATGTCTAAAAAACAGCTTTTGCTTTGTCGTTATGGGATATTGTGTGTAGATTGCATTACATTATAGAATAAGGCGGTAACGTAACAAAATGTGGGAAAAGGTCAAGGAGTCTGAATACTTTCCGYATGCACTGTATATTCAACTTAATATTAAAGACTGGGGACCATTGACACTCCTGGGTTATGATACAAAACATAATAGCAGAGTGTAAAGCTCATTGTACAGTGATGCCAAACATTATCCAGCAGTATAAGTATGTTTTTCTTTACATTGACAACACATTAGAGTATTTATAGTTCACAGTTATTAAATATTCTTCCCCGCACTGATATTCCCGTTAATTATACAGTATATAGTATATACTGTATAATTACTCATTGTACAGTATATTATACAGTATATCCTCTCCTTATGCAAATTCCACTTCCCTTCTCTACCTCTTCTTTATATAAAAACCTCTCTGTATCTGAGAGTCCTAGTACGTCCCTCTGAGTCCTGGAGAGTAGAGAAGAGCAGCTCCCACCTGTTCAACTTCAACACAAACCATGTTACCTTCATCTCTGCTGCTGCTGTTGGTAACTGCATCATGTGAGTCTCTTTTTTTAAAAGAGACTGGCTCTCATTGACTCTCCTTTTTGTCATTTATGAATGTGATATTCAATAAGTTTCTTTGGGGTTTAGTAGTAAAGGCAAAATCAATGTTATCAAATCATTTTTATATATTTATTTTTTGATACCTTAAGGGGTCCTAAAATTCCAAATCAAATAGTGAAATGATCCATAGTATGCCCCTCTTAAAACAATTCAATATGTCAGCTTAGCACCCCCACCCTTCCCCAACGTCTTCGACTCTAAAGTAATACCAGCTATTGTACAGGTTGAATACGACATCCTACAGGAAAAGCACTGGAGTGGGTTGGATATATATGTAGCAGTGTTAACATATATTATAGTGATAAGCTGAATACGTCATGGTTCCACSGGTCACCAGAGTGCGGCAGAGACCGTCCTAGAGATATTAATGACACTCAGGTGTGTTCTATTGACTCATTATGATTCCCTGTTAAAAGAGGTATGTGTTCTGTTTTCCTTTGCAGAAGCTTGAATAGGGTGTGTCTGTCTCATGAGTGAGTATGAGACTGTGTGTTTGTTGTTTTCCCAGTGGTGTTACTGTGATACTTTGTTTACCGGTTCTCAGTAAAGTATTATGTTTATCCTTTACCACTGATTCCTTGTCTGGTCTCTTCTCTAAACCAGGGTCGGACCTGTGCAAAAACTGAATATAATGGCGATTCAAGCACAACTGCAACATATGGCCCTCCATGACTCGATATAATATGAATTGAAGAACTGCTCTATAAAATGCAACTTCTTATTGATACATTAGTGATAAAATGTACACCTTCAGTCTTCACCAAAACATTTCTCATACAAGGTATGTAGCATTTAGACCACTAGAGCTACGGGGAGAAGCATTAACACCATAGAGATGCAAATACGTTTCTGTTCACATTGACCCAAGTCATCTTCCCTTTTCCATTGTCTGATTTAACTGCCCTCCACAGACCATCTACCTCATTCAAGACAACCACTCCCAGTTTGTGCTCCTACTTTTACAGAATTGTAGATCCGTCCCACAATGAGAGTTCTAGAATGTGTGTTCCTCCTGGCTCTCATCTCATGTGTGTTATGTCTTTCCAGTGTAGGAGACAGGAGAGGAGCTGTGCTAATTGGCTGGTGGGTCACAGTCATCTAAACTCTCTGTCTGACTTTCAGCTGTTCAGGGGCAGTCACTCATCTCTTTTGAGCCAGTGGTGAAGAGCCCTGGAGAGTCAGTAACACTGTCCTGTACTGTGTCTGGAATCTCCACTGGATGCACTGAATCCGTCAGGAACCAGGGAAAGGACTTGAGTGGATTGGATACATTGACACTGGAACCACTGCTTCTTATGCCCAGTCTCTCCAGGGCCAGTTCACCATCACAAAAGACAACTCTAAAAACCAGCTGTACTTAGAGGTGAAAAGCCTGAAGACTGAAGCCTCTGCTGTTCATTCTTGTGCCCGAGACACATTGAGACAGAATCCTGCAGCGCCGTACAAAAACGGATCAACACATCACAGTATGAGAGGCAATGAACCATGTCTGTTGTTCAGACACACTCTCTATGAGAGAGCAGAAGTGCTCAACAGGAGTGGAAAAAACACTGATATCAAGATTATCCTGATAAAATAGTCCACATACAATATAACTGTGAAAAGCACATGATTTACATGATCCCAAAATCAACTTTCTGGAATTGAGTTCATATTATCTATTCACCTTTCAGTATCTTTATCAGACATAGTTATATTAATGTGATCAGCAAACAGAAATGTACGAAAACTAAATACAGTAATGGACTATTTACAGATCTTTGGGGATCTCCACAATAGATTCCCAATAAGGGATAAGAAGTAAGAGATACATCTAATTCAATACAACTTGTATTGTCGCACATAGGGAAATGTACTTGTTTCAGTGCAGTTCAGCATTGTATAAAATCAAACATATCTAGTCTGAACATCCCATATGTACAATCTGAAAATAACAGAGAGCAGAATAAAGGACAGGGATGGGAGAGAATCGAGGAATAGAGCAGAAGATATCTCCCTCTCAGTCTCTAAGCCTCTAGAGGGCGGTGTAAGCAAAGTATCCCTCCCGTTTATCCCTTTATAATCAGACACTCAGCTCTGGCCTTCTCATTATAGGTAGCTTGGACTGACATTACAGCGAGCCCTGCACTAACCTGACTATCACTAAATGGAACTGATGACTGTCTGGTGTTTAGTAGTCATGTTGATGTCCATACACAGCAAGTGGGCATGTGTTATGGTCACTAGAACAGTACAACTGTTCAGTTAACATATTGTGTTATGTTCACTAGAACTACTTCTTAAGAACAGATAACTAAAACATAGGGGTGGGTGAAAATGGTAATACTACTACTACTAATAATGATCATAAAAATAATACATGGGACTTATATAAACTCAGCAAGAAAATAAACGTCCTCTCACTGTCTACTGCGTTTGTTTTCAACAGACTTAACGTATGTAAATATTTGTATGAACATAACACGATTCAACAACTGAGACATAAACTGAACAAGTTCCACAGACATGACTAACAGAAATGGAATAATGTGTCCCTGAACAAAGGGGGAGGGGTCAAAATCAAAAGTAACAGTCAATATCGGGTGTGGCCACCAGCTGCATTAAGTACTGCAGTGCATCTCCTCCTCATGGACTGCACCAGATTTGCCAGTTCTTGCTGTGAGATGTTACCCCACTCTTCCACCAAGGCACCTGCAAGTTCC
>NW_019943944.1:14192-17126 GCF_002910315.2 Salvelinus sp. IW2-2015
TTATCTTTGAAAGACAGGGTCCTGAAAAATACACATTTCTTTTTTTCCTAAGTTTAGTGCTTTTCAAGGATCCAAAATAATAATATGTGGGAGATGCAAATGTGTGTCTGTTCATGTATACCCAAGGTCTCCTCCCATTTCAGTAGTCTGATATAACTGCCCTCCTCCATCTCCCTCAGCCAAGACAAACACTCCCAGTCTGTTCTCCTACTTTTACATAACCTTAGAAGTCTCCCACAATGAGAGTTCTAGAATGTATGTTCCTCTTGAATCTCATCTCATGTGAGTTAACTGGAGTTATTTAATTCCAGTGTAGGAGACAGTAGAGGGGCTGTGCTACTTGGCTGGAGGGTCACAGTCATCTAAACTCTGTCTGTTTTTCAGCTGTTCAGGGACAGTCACTCACCTCCTCTGAGTCAGTGGTGAAGAGCCCTGGAGAGTCAGTAACACTGTCCTGTACTGTGTCTGGATTCTCCATGGGTAGCTACTACATGCACTGGATCCGTCAGAAACCAGGGAAAGGACTAGAGTGGATTGGCCGCATTGACACTGGCACTGGCACTATATTTGCCCAGTCCCTCCAGGGCCAGTTCACCATCACCAAAGATAACTCCAAAAACCAGCTGTACTAAGAGGTGAAAAGTCTGAAGACTGAAGACTCTGCTGTTTATTATTGTGCCAGAGACACAGTGACACAGGAGGCTGCAGCACCGTACAAAAACTGATGAACACTGATCCCAGTATGAGAGGCAATGAGGCGCATCTGTTGATCAGACACACCTTCTATGAGAGAGCAGAAAGACTAAAAATTAATGGAAAAAACACTGATATCAATATTATCCTCTTAAAACAATCCACACATAGTATAACCTGAAAAGCACATTATTTACATTTACATTTCTGCAGGACAGCAGAAATGAGTAAACAACGTACTTTACTCAAAATACAAAAATACAAGGCAAAATATACGAGCCCACAAATAACGGACCGATTTACAAAGAACAATCACTCACAAACAAACATGGGGAACAGAGGGTTAAATAATAAACAGGTAATTGGGTGAGTGAAACAAGGTGTGTAAGACTAAGACAAAACAAATGGAAAATGAAAAGTAGATCGGCGATGGCTAGAAGGCCGGTGACGTCGACCGCCGAACGCCGCCCGAACAAGGAGAGGGACCGACTTCGGCGGAAGTCGTGACAGTTACGTTTTTAGTATCTTTATCAGACATAATTATATTAATATGATCAGCAAACAGAAATATACTAAAACTAAAAACAGTATTGGACCAATTATATATCCCTGGGGAACTCCACAATAGATTCCAAAGAGGGTTTAGCAGTAAGAGATATATCTAATTCAATACAACTTGTATTGTCCCAGATAGGGAAATGTACTTATTTCTGTGCTGTTCAGCCCTGTATAAAATATCAAACATATCTAGTCTGAACATCCCACATGTAAAATCTGTAAAACAGAGAGCAGAATAAAGGACAGGAAGGAAGGAATCAAATAATAGAGCAGAATATCTCTAATTCTCTATTTAAGCCTCTAGAGGGAGGTGTATGCAAAGTCTCCCTCCCCTCCATCTCTTTATAATTAGGCACTCAGCGCTGACCTTCTCATTATAGGTAGCTTGGACTGACATTACAGCGAGCCCTGCACTAACCTGACTATCACTGAACAATGGAACTGATGACTGACTGGTGTTTAGTAGTCATGGTTCATATACAGTAAGTGAGAGTGTGTTATCTTCACGAGAACAGTGCAAGTGTTCAGTAAACATCTTCTACACAGCACATAATGACCTGTTTCTAAACTGATTATTAAGAACAGATAACTAAAACATAGTGATCGGTGGAAGTGATGGTAATAATAATAATAATAATAATAATAATACATGTGACATATATAGAGCTTTTCAAGGACCCAAAACGTGTTATTGATACACTGGCACAATACGTGTCTATGTCACTACTACATGAACACCTTGAGTCTTCACCAAAAACCTTCTCAATAGTACCAATATATGTAGTATTTAGACCACTAGAGCTACGGGGAGAAACATTTAACACCATAGAGATACAAATGTGTTTCTGTTCACATAGACCCAAGGTCTCCTCCCATTTCAATAGTCTGATATAAGTGCCCTCCACAGACCATCTCCCTCAGTCAAGACGACCACTCCCAGTCTGTGCTCCTCCTTTTACAGAATTTTAGATCTGTCACARAATGAGAGATCTAGAATGTGTGTTCCTCCTGGCTCTCATCTCAGGTGAGTTAAGTTGAGCTATGCTACTTGGCTGGTGGGTCACAGTCATGTAAACTCACTCACATCCTCTGAGCCAGTGGTGAACAGACCTGGAGAGTTAGTAACATTGTCCTTTACAGTGTCTGGATTCTCCATGGGTAGCTACAACATACAATGGATCCATCAGAAACCAGGGAAAGGACTAGAGTGGATTGGGCGCATTGACAGTGGTACTGGCGCTATATTTGCCCAGTCCCTCCAGGGCCAGTTCACCATCACCAAAGATAACGCCAAAAACCAGCTGTACTTAGAGGTGAAAAGTCTGAAGACTGAAGACTCTGCTGTTTATTATTGTGCCAGAGACACAGTGACACAGGATCCTGCAGCGCCGTACAAAAACTGATCAACACTGAACCTAGTATGAGAGGCAATGAGGCACTTCTGTTCTTTAAACAAACACACTTACTCAACAGTAGTGGAAAACACACTGTCCACTGACATCAACGTTATCCACATAAAACATCCACACACATTATAAACAGTGAAAGGCACACTATTTACATTAACACAGAAGTACATTTTATGCAATTCAGACTTCATATTAACTATTATGTTTTGAGCATTTTTTTCAGACAGAATTATATTAATGTGATCATCAAACAGAAATACACTAAAACTAAATA
>NW_019943944.1:17228-22652 GCF_002910315.2 Salvelinus sp. IW2-2015
AAAGTAAATGAACCAATTATAGACCCTTGAGGAATTAACATAATAGGACTTCCAAAAAAAAGGGTGTCACGTTTTTTCAAAATCGACCCAGAAGCAGACCAGGACCAAGGAGAGTAGGTAGGATATAGAGGGAGTTGTGACAGTGAGTAATTTATTTAAAGTGAATGTGAATGGGTTAGATATATCCAGGTGGCGTAGCGGGCAGCGGTGGTTGAGTTTGATGGGAGTAAATAGGTGGATCCAAGAGGGGTAGCGGAATCCTCCGACGACCAGGCGGGCATGGGGTAAATGATCCGGGTGAGTACACTGAAGACAAAACAAACGGAGGTAAGTTTTAAGGTAAGCGATACGTAAAAAAACACCAAAACAAATTCTGTCCAACTTGAGGCTGATACTATGCACAACATACTGTTTATGGCTAACGATCCGGCAGGGGAATGGATGTCAGGTCCGGGCTTATGAAGAGGAGAGAATGATGATCAGCGACGCAAGGTGTGCAGATAGCTGATGGGATACAGGTGCGGGTAATCAGAACTCCCCAACTGGCTACATTGCCCGGCAACCAGACAGGGTCGTTCCAGGACCGGAAAAAACACTCCAGGACAGAACCACAGGCAAAAAACCGACTCAGGAAACGGGATTTCGTGACAAGGGTCCCACATAGGCAAATATTCTTGTTCTGTGCAGTTGCTGCATTGTATAAAAATAAAAAACATATCTAGTCTGAACATCCCACATGAAAAATCTTAAAATAAGAGAGAGAAGAATGCTGAAAGTTTCATGCCAGCCTGTAGTGTATTAAAGGTTTTGTAACGATCGTCTCCCTCGCATAAGGAGGAGGAGTAAGGGTCGGACCAAAATGCAGCGTGAAGGTAGACATAATGATTTATTAAACGAAACCGGAAAACACGAAGAACACTAGAGAAGTTACAACAACAATTAAACGCGTAGAATAGGACCTGGACTTGAGAACTTACAACTTAAAACGCACGAACGAGACTACATACACGACACGACAAAACGAAAACAGTCCCGTGTGGTAAAACATACAGACACAGGAAAACAACCACCCCACAAACAAACAAGAGTGAAACCAAGCCATAACCTATATATGCATTCTCAATCAGAGGAAATGAATAACACCTGTCCCTGATTGAGAACCCTATAAGGCTAATAAACAATGAACCTAAACATAGAAACTACGTAACATAGAATGCCCACCCCAACTCACGCCACTGACCAAGCTAA
This sequence comes from Salvelinus sp. IW2-2015, assembly GCF_002910315.2. Classification (NCBI taxonomy): domain Eukaryota; kingdom Metazoa; phylum Chordata; class Actinopteri; order Salmoniformes; family Salmonidae; genus Salvelinus; species Salvelinus sp. IW2-2015. The sequence goes on from NW_019943944.1 coordinate 18,477, forward strand.
ACACATACAAAAAATAAGAGAGAAAACAGGTCAGGAAACGTGACAAGGTTTAGAAAGTATTCTAACATTTTTAATTCTCCATCTTTGAAACATTCAGAGATGATTTGCCCTAACAAAAAATGAATCACTACCAACAAAAAAATGTCCATTAATTACAATCCCAACATAATAATTCACATTTCCTGTTGCTGCCAGGATTATTTTTCCTGCTGTAGAAAACTGGCTCAAATGTAGATCCTACATCTGTATCCCTCTGTCTCTATTTAAGCCTCTAGAGGACAGTCGATGCAAAGTCTCCTCCCCTTCATCCCTTTATAATCAGACAGTCAGCCCTGGTCTTCTCATTATAGGCAGCTTGGACTGACATTACAACAAGTCCTGTATTAACTAATACTGAACAATGGAACAGATGATTATCTGCAGTTTAGTTCTCATMGTGATGTCCATACACAGTAAGTAAAACATTACACATTGGTGACTTAAGAATGGCTGAGTGGTTAAACTCGAAATCAGTGTAAATACCACATCTTCAACTGAGTATTTTTTTTTGCAGGTGTTTGTTGTGATATAAGGCTGGATCAGTCTCCTCCTCAAGTGAAAAGACCTGGAGACACTGTTAAARTGTCCTGTACAATCTCTGGTTTCTCAATGAGTSGCTTCTGGATACACTGGATGAGGCAGAACCAAGGCAAWGCCCTYGAGTGGATCGGGAGAATGAATAGCAARTCTCCAGTCTACTCAGACTCCCTGAAAGGKCAGTTCYCCCTGACTGAGGACGTCTCCACAAGCACACAGTTCTTAGAGGCCAAGAGTCTGAGATCAGAGGACTCTGCTGTTTATTATTGTGCCCGAGAGACACAGTGACTGAAGCTGGTGAAGCAGCTCTACAAAAACCCACACCCCCTAACAACATGGCTAGCTGGTGTACTACTTCCTCTCTTTGTGTCACACCATAATAATACTGAGTTTCATTACTGTAAAGAATACAACAACAATATCACAAAGCACTACACAATAAAATTGTCCAGCTCTGACACTCAAACTAACACAATCAAACTATTTTTGTGTAGTCTTGGTCAAGCTTTCCTTGTTGTTCACATGAACAAGAAATTAAAGGGCCCAGTGAAGTCAAAAACATGATTTTCTTGTGTATATATATATATTTTGCCACACTATAAGGTTGGATAGATAACTGGTGAAATTGGTGAAAATTGATCCATAATGCTTATTGCTTGCAACTATTAGGGGGTGGCGTGTTCCGCATTAGCGATATTTGTGTCTCCAAATTAAACTGCTCGTGCTAAATTCTTGATCGTACAATAATGCATATTATTGTATATTATTGGAATAGAAAAACACGCTTCTAGTTTCTATAGAAGTTGGAATTGTTGTCTCTGAGTGGTACAGAAGCAATTTCTAACAGCTTTTGCATCCATGGACAGGGTTTCAGATTTCAGAAATTGTTTGACCTCTGATCTGGGGTCTGTTTATAAGGCCAGCAGTGCAATGCGTATGAACGGACGAACCGACACTGCCTACGTTTCCTCTGGTGTCTGTACGTCATCTCACGTTTCGAATGATGAATCGAGGGGAGTTCAGCAGCCAATTTAAATGACCAAATGTAACAGAGAACGCCTTTCTTCAACGTGCGCCTCACAAGCGTGAAGGGCCATCGGACGCTGCCTCGATTCGCAAAATCGTTTTCTAACCAGCAATATTTTCCGGTCATGTTTTTCAGTCGTTAATAGTTGTGTTAAAAACATCATTAATGTAAGTGAATTTGAACCGTTTTCTAAGCGAATTTAGTCATATCGTTGTAGTGCGCGATTCTGAGGAATTTTATTTGTCGTGTTCACCTCTGAAAGTTTTGGACACCGTTTTAGGGTGTCGGTGCGTATGGTGGTGGGAAATTTCGAAGGACAGAGGACATCTTCGAACCAAAAGACGTTTTATAACATAGAAAGGATACTTGCCAAGAATCTGATGGAAGAACGCTCAAAGTAAGCAATATTTAAAATGATAAATCGTGTTTCCTGTCGAAGATATTTTTAAACGCATATTTCGCATTTTGTTTGGTATAGCTTCACTTGGCAACCCTGTATTGAAAAGTAAGGATAATATTTAAAAATGTAAATCAGCGGTTGCATTAAGAACTAATTTGTCTTTCGATTGCTGTCACCCTGTATTTTTTAGTCAAGTATAATGATTAGTTTTCAATTAAAACTAGATCACTCTGAAAGATGACGTCAGACATATTGAGGCTGTGATTTCCTAGTATTTTTATTGTGTAACACGGTTTGGTATGGCTAAATATGCACCTTTTCGAACAAACTGTATATGTATATTGTAAAATGATGTTACAGGAGTGTCATCGGAAGAATCTATGAGAAGGTTAGTGAAAAAAATTATATATTTTGGCGGTGATTACGTTTATAGCGCTCTTTGGCTGGAATCGATGCTCTGGTACGTTTGCACATGTGGTAATGCTAACTTATCGATTTATTGTGTTTTCGCTGAAAAACGCTTAGAAAATCTGAAATATTGGTCTGAAATCAGCAAGAACTGGGTCTTTCCATTGCTATGCTTTGTCTATTTTTAATGAAATGTTTTTATGATGAGTAAATTGGTCATACACGTTGCTCTATCTAGTAATTTCTAGTCGATTTTGTGGATGTGGGTGCAATTGTAAAAACTGTGATTTCTACCTGAAATATTGCACTTTTTTCTAACAAAAACCCTATCCTATACCATGAATTAATGTTATCAGACTGTCATCTGAAGAGGTTTTTTCTTGGTTAGTGGATATCAATAATCTTAGTTGAGCCGAATTGGTTGATAGCACCTGAAGGAGTAAGAACCTGATGGAGTTAGAATAGTGGTGTATTTTGCTAACGTGTTAGGCTAATAGATTTACATATTTTGTCTTCCCTGTAACACATTTTAAAATCTGAAATGGTGGCTTTATTCACAAGATCTGTATCTTTCATCTGGTGTCTTGGACTTGTGGATTTATAATGATATTTAGATGCTACTATCCTACTTGTGAAGCTATGCTAGCTTGCTAATTAGTGTGTGGGGGGTGTGGGGGTGCTCCCGGATCCGGGGTAGAGGCTCGTGAAAGGTTAAGATTGTTTTTTAAACACTGCCTGAAACTTGTGGCCTTCCATGGTGACATAACCATGCAGTAAATTAGTTTAATAGACCAATAAAAAGGACAGTCCAAACCGTTGCCAAATTACAGGCACATTTTCTGTTTTGTCCTCCACTCAACCACTCCCAGACAGTCCTAGCAAAATTCTTGCTTGAGAAATTGCTCTTTGCTATGAAGCTATATTACAATATAAATTGAAAAGAGTCACATTATTGCTACCAGAAATTAGATAATCATATTGAGAATAAAAACGGCTCCATTGAACCTTTAACAAACTATTCGCGTCTTATGAATCTGTTCCCCATTTCTATATTTAATCTTGTGTGAACTTCTCACCCTGTGGGTCAAGGTATTTTAATCAATTATACTTTGTTTCCACAGGTGTTCAGAGTCAGACATTGACTGAAGTCTGGACCAGTGGTTAAAAAGCCTGGAGAATCCCACCAACTGACTGTGCAAGTATGGGTAAGCTACAGCTCAATGTGGCGACCGAAGTATTGGTGAGTGGGTGTGTCGAAATGAGTGGGTGTATGGAAAGCGAATCAGTTAATTGGGCAGATTTGTTTGCCACTCAAGACTGTTTTGGTGTGGCTGATTGGGCTGCACTATGAGTCGATAGTAGCCAGCGACCGATGCTCCAGTGTTGTGCCTGCCGAATTAATGCGCTTCCTACAGGTTTATCAAGGTCGTGTTGCCAGCGGTAGCTACATGGCATTATATTTGAAGTAGGAATAGCAGCCTACACAATAAATAACAAAATATTTATAACCATCTAGATGTCATCTTTATACATACATAAGTCTACTACTCAATTGGGAGGGCATGAAAATCTACAACATTGCAACAATATCGGGAACACGTGGCCCTTCGATCACGCTTGACATTTCCTACTGTCCCGGCAACGGCGTGGGAAGTAGCTAATTAGTAGCCAATATAAGGGTGACAGTCACAGTAAGCACACACATCAAACTCATTAAGCAACAGTATACACCCATCATCAATAACTTTCACCATAAAAAAAAAAA
>NW_019943944.1:22797-28751 GCF_002910315.2 Salvelinus sp. IW2-2015
GGTGACATTTCGAAGGACAGAGGACATCTATCGAACCAAAAGACGTTTTATAACATAGAAAGGATACATTGCCCAAGAATCTGATGGAAGAACAGCTCAAAGTAAGCAATATTTAAAATGATAAATCGTGTTTCCTGTCGAAGATATTTTTAAACGCATATTTCGCATTTTGTTTGGTATAGCTTCACTTGGCAACCCTGTATTGAAAAGTAAGGATAATTTTAAAAATAGTAAATCAGCGGTTGCATTAAGAACTAATTTGTCTTTCGATTGCTGTCAACCCTGTATTTTTTAGTCAAGTATAATTGATTAGCTTTCAATTAAAACTAGATCACTCTGATAGATGACGTCAGACATATTGAGGCTGTGATTCCTAGTATTTTTATTGTGTAACACGGTTTGTATGGCTAAATATGCACCTTTTCGAACAAACTGTATATGTATATTGTAAAATGATGTTACAGGAGGTCATCGGAAGAATTCTTGAGAAGGTTAGTGAAAAAAATTAGTATATTTTGGCGGTGATTACGTTTATAGCGCTCTTTTGGCTGGAATCGATGCTCTGGTACGTTTGCACATGTGGTATGCTAACTTATCGATTTGTTGTGTTTTCGCTGAAAAACGCTTAGAAAATCTGAAATAGTGGTCTGAAATCACAAGAACTGGGTCTTTCCATTGCTATGCTTTGTCTATTTTTAATGAAATGTTTTATGATGAGTAAATTGGTCATACACGTTGCTCTATCTAGTAATTTCTAGTCGATTTGTGGATGTGGGTGCAATTGTGAAAACTGTGATTTCTACCTGAAATATGCACTTTTTTCTAACAAAAACACTATCCTATACCATGAATAATGTTTATCAGACTGTCATCTGAAGAGGTTTTTTCTTGGTTAGTGGATATCAATAATCTTAGTTGAGCCGAATTGGTGATAGCACCTGAAGGAGTAAGAAACTGATGGAGTTAGAATAGTGGGTATTTTGCTAACGTGTTAGCTAATAGATTTACATATTTTTCTTCCCTGTAACACATTTTAAAAAATCTGAAATGGTGGCTTTATTCACAAGATCTGTATCTTTCATCTGGTGTCTTGGACTTGTGGATTTTAATGATATTTAGATGCTACTATACTACTTGTGAAGCTATGCTAGCTATGCTAATTAGTGTGTGGGGGGTGTGGGGGTGCTCCCGGATCCGGGGTAGCAGGCTCGTGAAAGGTAAGATTGTTTTTTAAACACTGCCTGAAACTTGTGGCCTTCCATGGTGACATAACCATGCAGTAAATTAGTTAATAGACCAATAAAAAGGACAGTCCAAACCGTTGCCAAATTACAGCACATTTTCTGTTTTCCCCTCCTCCACTCAACCACTCCCAGACAGTCCTAGCAAAATTCTTGCTTGAGAAATTGCTCTTTGCTATGAAGCTATTATTATACAATATAAATTGAAAAGAGTCACATTATTGCTACCCAGAAATTAGATAATCATATTGAGATAAAAACGGCTCCATTGAACCTTTAACAAACTATTCAGGTCTTATGAATCTGTTCCCCATTTCTGAATTCTATATTTAATCTTTGTGTGATCTTCTCACCCTGTGGGTCAAGGTATTTTATCAAATTATACTTTGTTTCCACAGGTGTTCAGAGTCAGACATTGACTGAGTCTGGACCAGTGGTTAAAAAGCCTGGAGAATCCCACCAACTGACCTGTYCAAGTATGGGTAGCTACAGCTCAATGTGGCGACCGAAGTATTGGTGAGTGGGTGTGTCGAAATGAGTGGGTGTATGGAAAGCGAATCAGRTAATTGGGCAGATTTGTTGCCACTCAAGACTGTTTTGSGTMGCTGATTGGGCTGCACTATGAGTCGATAGTAAGCCGGTGACCGATGCTCCAGTGTTGTGCCTGCCGAATTAATGCGCTTCCTACAGGTTATCAAGGTCGTGTTGCCAGCGGTAGCTACAWGGCATTATATTTGAAGTAGGATAGCAGCCTACACAATAAATAACAAATATTTATAACCATCTAGATGTCARCTTTATACATACATACAGTCTACTACTCAATTGGYAGGGCATGAAAAMCTACAACATMGCAACAATATCGGGACACAGTGCCCTTCGKTCACGCTTGACATTTCCTACTGTCCGGCAACGGCGTGGGAAGTAGCTAATTAGTAGCCAATATAAGGGTGACAGTCACAGTAAGCACACACATYCAACTCATMAAGCAACAGTATACACCCATCATCAATACTTTCAATAAAAAATAAACTATCGTCAATTTTWAAACTGAAAKTGTACAATTATTTGTGTTAAAAGAACTGTGAAATACGACTCAGATCATCTGGCTTAAAAACAGAAGTCCAACCTCTTGCGGTACAGTAGCTCAGTGTATTGTAGTGGCATGGTAAGAAACGGAAGAAAAGAAACAGCTCAATCAAAACCGTCTAACCTACACAGACTGCTTTCGACACACCTTCTCCTTTTCACACGCCCACTACTTTCCATTCAACGCACCCACTCGCCCATACAGCAGTCACCATATTGGGATGCAGCTACCCCCTCGACCTGTACAGCCTCTGGGTTTACATTAAGTAACTACTGGATGGCTTGGATCAGACAGGCTCCTGGGAAGGACAGGAATGGATTTCCATTATAAGATGATAGTGCTGAAATCTACTACTTCCGGTTTATTCAGGGTCTGTTCACCATCTCCAGAGACAACAGCAAACAGCAGGTGTATCTCCAGATGAACAGTCTGAAGACTGAAGACTCTGCTGTTTATTATTGTGCCAGAGACACAGTGACACAGGAGGCTGCAGGGTCGTACAAAAACTGGTCAACATTGATCTCAGTATGAAAGTCTCTAAGAGACTTGATGCAACCTCATTGGCATCAATGGCACACACTGGGAGACACATGTGATACTGTCATAGACAGATCATATTCTCAATTATATCTAAAATAATAAAACATATAAAAACATACCTGTCATTTTATTTATCAAACATATGAAGAAAAGTCATACAACTGAAATTGCAAATCAAAGTAAAATAAAATATCTAATGGGCCAAGTATAGATCGTTGAAGGACACCAACAGTTTATATATTAAATTATCATATACAACGAATAATTATACAATGAGTGTACAAAACAATATGAACACCTGGTCTTTCCATGACATAGACTGACCAGGTGAATCCAGGTGGAAGCTATGATCCCTTATTGATGTTAAATCCACTTTAATTTAATTTAATTTCTCAGGACTGTTGACATCCAGTGGAAGCCGTAGGAACTGCAAGCAAATCGCTTAGAAATCTGGTTTCCCAATGAAATTTAATTGAAAAGAGACTGACCTCAAAAAAAWAATATTTGAATGGTTTGTCCTCGGGGTTCCGCCTGCTAAATAAGTTATGTTATACTCACAGACATGATTCAAACAGTTTTAGAAACTTCAGAGTGTTTTCTATCCAACWATACTAATAATATGCATATCTTATCTCCTGGGGATGAGTAGCTGGCAGTTGAATTTGGGTATGCTTTTCATCCAAACATGAAAATGCTGCCCCTGCCCTAGAGAAGTTAACCTGTTATGGCTGNCACACGCCCACTACTTTCCATTCAACGCACCCACTCGCCCATACAGCAGTCACCATATTGGGATGCAGCTACCCCCTCGACCTGTACAGCCTCTGGGTTTACATTAAGTAACTACTGGATGGCTTGGATCAGACAGGCTCCTGGGAAGGACAGGAATGGATTTCCATTATAAGATGATAGTGCTGAAATCTACTACTTCCGGTTTATTCAGGGTCTGTTCACCATCTCCAGAGACAACAGCAAACAGCAGGTGTATCTCCAGATGAACAGTCTGAAGACTGAAGACTCTGCTGTTTATTATTGTGCCAGAGACACAGTGACACAGGAGGCTGCAGGGTCGTACAAAAACTGGTCAACATTGATCTCAGTATGAAAGTCTCTAAGAGACTTGATGCAACCTCATTGGCATCAATGGCACACACTGGGAGACACATGTGATACTGTCATAGACAGATCATATTCTCAATTATATCTAAAATAATAAAACATATAAAAACATACCTGTCATTTTATTTATCAAACATATGAAGAAAAGTCATACAACTGAAATTGCAAATCAAAGTAAAATAAAATATCTAATGGGCCAAGTATAGATCGTTGAAGGACACCAACAGTTTATATATTAAATTATCATATACAACGAATAATTATACAATGAGTGTACAAAACAATATGAACACCTGGTCTTTCCATGACATAGACTGACCAGGTGAATCCAGGTGGAAGCTATGATCCCTTATTGATGTTAAATCCACTTTAATTTAATTTAATTTCTCAGGACTGTTGACATCCAGTGGAAGCCGTAGGAACTGCAAGCAAATCGCTTAGAAATCTGGTTTCCCAATGAAATTTAATTGAAAAGAGACTGACCTCAAAAAAAWAATATTTGAATGGTTTGTCCTCGGGGTTCCGCCTGCTAAATAAGTTATGTTATACTCACAGACATGATTCAAACAGTTTTAGAAACTTCAGAGTGTTTTCTATCCAACWATACTAATAATATGCATATCTTATCTCCTGGGGATGAGTAGCTGGCAGTTGAATTTGGGTATGCTTTTCATCCAAACATGAAAATGCTGCCCCTGCCCTAGAGAAATTAAGACGAGTCTGTGCTCCACTCTATCAGTAACTCCATAGCATGAACTACACACACTGATCGACACATATCATACTGTCATAGACAGATCATATTCTCAATTATATTCAAAATAATACATGAAAACATATACCTGCCATTTTTTGGGATCAAATAACATTTATGAAGAAAACTCAATAATATAAATTTAAATAAAAGATAATATCTAATGGGCCAAATACAGATCCATGATGGACAACAAAAGTTCCTATATTCAATTATTATATATTATTATATATATTATTATAAACTGACAAATAATTTTATACATGATTAACTTCTTATGGCTGCAGGGGCAGTATTGAGTAGCTTGGATGAAAGGTGCACAGAGGTGCCCAGAGTAAACGGCCTGCTRCTCAGTCATAGTTGCTAATATATGCATATTATTATTAGTATTGTATAGAAAACACTCTGAAGTTTCTAAAACTGTTTGAATTATGTCTGTGAGTATAACAGAACTCATATGGCAGGTAAAAACCTGAGAAAAAATCCAAACAGGATGTGGGATATCTGAGGCTGGTCGATATTCAGCTCATCGCCTATTGAAAAAACAGTAGGATATGGATCTGTTTGCACTTCCTATGGCTTCCACTAGATGTCAACCAGCTATATAAACTTGAATGAGGTGTCTACTGTGTTGTGGGGCTGAATAAGAGCTGAATGAGTCATGGTACTGGCAGAGAGACATTTCCTGTTCATGCGCATTTCACATGATATCCACTTGCGGTCCATTTCTCCTCAAGACAGAAAGGAATTCTCCAGTTGGAACTTTTTTAAAGATTTATGATAAAAACATCCTAATGATTGATTCTGTACTTAGTTTGAAATGTTTCTTTGACCTGTAATATAACTTTTTGAAGTTTTTTGTCCGAAGAAATGCTCAACCAGCACCAGCGTTTGGATAGGTGTACCAAACGCTCTAACAAAAGTAGCTAATTTGACATAAATAACGGACATTATAGAACAAATCAAGCATTTATTGTGGACCTGGGATTCCTGGGAGTGCATTCTGATGAAGATCATCAAAGGTAAGGGAATATTTATCATGTAATTTCTGGTTTATGTTGTCCAATATGGCGGCTAATTTTATTATATTTCTGAGCGCCGTCTCAGATTTTGCATGGTTTGCTTTTTTCGTAAAGTTTTTTTGAAATCTGACACAGCGGTTGCATTAATTAAACCTCTCTGGGATATGTGGGACGGTAGCGTCCCACTT
>NW_019943944.1:28776-46079 GCF_002910315.2 Salvelinus sp. IW2-2015
TGCGCCAATAGCCAGGGAAAATGTAGAGCGCCAAATTAAAAAAAAATAATATAAATCAAATTTTCATTAAATCACACATGTAAGATACAAATTAAAGCTACACTCGTTGTGAATCCAGCCACCATGTCAGATTTCAAAAAGGCTTTTCGGCGAAAGCATAAGATGCTATTATCTGATGATAGCACAACAGTAAACAAAGAGAGTGTAACATATTTCAACACTGCAGCACGACACAAAAACACAGAAATAAAATATAAATCATGCCTTACCTTTGACGAGATATTTTGTTGGCACTCCAATATGTCCATAAACATCACAAATGGTCCTTTTGTTTGATGAATTCCATCCATATATATCCAAATTTCCATTTATTTGGGCGTGGTTGATCCAGAAAAAAAACAGCTTCCAATTTGCGCAAAGTCACTACAAAATATAAAAAAATTACCTCTAAACTTTGCCAAAACATTTCAAACTACTTTTGTAAACAACAAAGTATTGTAAACGTTAACTCTGTGGAACTATGGGGGTTGCTGTTCCGCATTAGCATATTTGGGTCTCCAAATTTAAACTGCTCGGTTGCTAATTCTTGATCGTACAATATGCATATTATTGTTATTTTGCGATAGAAAAACACTTTTAGTTTCTATAGCCGTTGGAAAATTTTGTCCTCTGAGTGGTACAGAACAAATATCTCAGCACTGTTTCATGACAGGGGTCAGATTTTCAGAAATTTTTACCCTGATCTGGAGTCTGATTTTTTAAGGCGACAGTGGAATGCTATGAAGAAACCACACTGCCTACGCTTTCCTCTGGTGTCTGTACGTCATCACGTTTTGAAATGGCAGTCTATTGCACAATTCACAGCCACTATAAAACAAGAAAACGTGGAAGTACACTCTCTTTCTTCTTCGCGCGTCACAAAGCAGGGATGGACATCGGACTGCCTCATTCCAAATCGTTGTTTAACCATAATATTAGTCTGTCATGTTTTTATCGTTATAGTTGTTAAAAAACATCATTAATGTAGTTAATTTGAACCTTTAATATTAGCAATTTATATCCGTTTAGTGCCGATTCTGAGAATTTCTTTTCCGTGCACTTTTAGCTTTGGGAACGTTCGGTCTCGGTCGTTGTTAGTGACATTTCGAAGGACAGAGGACATCTATCGAACCAAAAGACAGTTTTATAACATAGAAAGGATACATTTGCCCAAGAATCTGATGAAGAACTAGCTCAAAGTAGCAATATTTAAATATGAATTAAATCGTTTTCTGTCGAAATATTTTAAACCATATTTCGCATTATTGTTTGGTATAGCTTCACTTGAGCAACCCTGTATGAAAAGTAAGGATAATTTTAAAAATGTAATCCCAGCGTTGCATTAAGAACTAATTGTCTTTCGATTGCCTGTCAACCCTGTGATTTTTTAGTCAAGTAATGATTAGCTTTCAGATAAACTAGATCACTCTGATAAATGACCGTCAACCTATTTTGAGCTGGATTCCTGCTATTTATGTGTAACCACGGTTGTATGCTAAATATGCACTATTTTTCGAACAAACTGTGATATGTATATTTAAAATGATGTTTACGGAGGTCATCGCGGAAGAATTCTTGAGAGGTTAGCTGAAAAAAATTAATATTTTGGCGGTGATTACGTTTATAGGCTCTTTTGGCTGGAATCGATGCTCTGGTAACGTTTGTCACATGTTGGTATGCTAACTTATTCGATTATATTGTTGTTTCGCTGTAAAAAACGCTTAGAAAAATCTGAAATATGTGTCTGAATCCACAAGACTGGGTGCTTTCCATTGCTATGCTTTGTCTATTTTTATGGAAATGTTTTATGATAGAGTAAATTGTCATACACGTTGCCTCTATCTAGTAATTTCTAGTCGATTCTTGTGATGTGGGTTGCAATTGTAAACTGTTGATTTCTTACCCTGAAATATGCACTTTTTCTACAAAAACCTATCCTATACCATGATTATGTTTATCAGACTGTTATCTGAAAGAGAGTTTTTTCTTGGTTAGTGGCTATCAATAATCATTAGTTAGCCGAATTGTGATAGCACCTGAAGGTAGTAAGAACTGATGAGTTAGAATAAGTGGGTATGATATTTGTAACAGTGTTTAGCTAATAGATTTACATTATTTTCTTCCCATGATAACACAATTTTAAAAATCTAATGGTGCCTATTATTCACCAAGTCTGTATCTATTCATCTAGTGTCTTGGGACATGTGATATTAAGATATCTTAGATGCTACTATCATACTTGTGAAGCTATGCTAGCTATGCTAATCAGTGTGTGGGAGGGTGGGGGTGAATCCCGGACCCGGCGAGCGTTGAGGCTCTAGAAGTTAATAATCGATCAAATTGAGACGGGTCTATCTGTTTTCAATACAGGAGATCAACAAACTAACGCACTTATCTAGTCTTGCGCAACTCTCAACAGATACACATGCATTACACTGTTCCAGGTGGCCTACTTCTCATTGCACAAAGGAATAACCTCAACCTATTCCAAAGAGTGGTGACATCCAGTGAAGCGGTAGGAACTTGAAAAACAGGTGATTATAAATCCAGTAATCCAATGAAATCTCATTGAACAGATAGTGACTAAAAAATTAAATAATTATGGTTAGTCCTCGGGGTTTTGCCTGCTACATAAGTTCTGTTATACTTACAGACATGATTCAAAGAGTTTTAGAAACTTCAGAGTGTTTCTATCAAAATCTACTAATAATATGAATATCTTATATTCTGGGAATGAGTAGAAGGAAGTTGAAATTGGGCACGCTATTTATCCAAAAGTGAATTTGCTGCCCCCTATCCTAGAGAAGTTATTAAGGAGATGTATAATCTATAAATCCATGTGTATAACTTATTATTCATCTACATTATGATGAGTATTCTGTTGAATCGATGTGGCTATGACAAATCACTGAGATGTTTTTGGAACTAGTGAAAGTAAGGCGCCAATGTAAACTCAGATTTTTTATATAAAATATGAACTTTATCAAACAAAACAATACATGTTTTGTGTAACATGAAGTCCTATGAGTGTCATCTGATGAATATCATCCAAAGGATAGTGATTAATTTTATCTATATTTGTGCTTTTTGTGACTGCTACTTTGGCTGGAAAAATGGCAAAATTTTTCCGTGACTTGGTGGTGACCTAACATAATCGTTTGTGGTGCTTTGCCTGAAAAGCCTATTTGAAATCAGACACTTTGGTGGGATTAACAACAACAAGATTACCTTTAAATGTGTATAAAATACATGATGTATGTATGAATTTTAATTATGAGATTTCTGTTGTTTGAATTTGGCACCCTGACTTTCACTGGCTGTTGTCATATCATCCCAGTAACGGGATTGCAGCCATAAAGAATTTTTAATGCATTCTGTTCAATTCGCAAAAACATTGAAAACAGTAATTATTGTGTATATAATACACAAGCTGTAAATTAAAGAGACCAATCAACATTTCCACTCAAATGTGTATTCAATTACAGGAAAATAGCAATATACTCGCATAAACTGATATAAATCGGTTTCAAATAACTTCGTTATGATGTTTCTAACACCTATACCGAATTAAATTACAGACGGACATATCTAAGGCCGATAACTGAGCGTTTCAAAATGCTATCCTGAGGTCTTGCGTTGCGTAATGGCGGAAGTCAAAAAGAGAGCGCACCTCGTTCCTTGCCCTTTTATAAGCTCTGAGAAATACGTAGAAACACCATTCCACTTCTCATTGGTTACTGACATCCAGGGGAAGGCGGGTGCAGTTCATTTCGATCCATAGGGCACACACAGAGKTTTAAACTGATCRGAGAWCAGAGKCTAMTTTTCWGACCTTCGCATGTCCTGTCATGATTTTKGCTGTAGAAAGAGTTCTGGTTCACCCACAGACATAATTCAAACGGTTTTAGAAACTAGAGATTGTTTTCTATCCAATAGTAATAATAATATGCATATTGTACGAGCAAGAATTGAGTTTGAGGCAGTTTAATTTGGAGACGCAAAATGTCGAAGTTGAAACAGCACTCCCTGTAGTGACAAGAAGTTAATAATCGATCAAATTGAAGACGGGTCTATCTGTTTTCAATACAGGAGATCAACAAACTAACGCTACTTATCTAGTCTTGCGCAACTCTCAAACAGTACACATGCYTTACACTGTTTCCAGGTGGCCTTACTTCTTCATTGCACAAAGGAATAACCTCAACCTATTTCCAAAGAGTGGTGACATCCAGTGGAAGCGGTAGGAACTGAAAACAGGGTGATTATAAATCCAGTATTCCAATGAAATCTCATTGAACAGATAGTGACTTAAAAAAATAAAAATAATTAATGGTTAGTCCTCGGGGTTTTGCCTGCTACATAAGTTCTGTTATACTTACAGACATGATTCAAAGAGTTTTAGAAACTTCAGAGTGTTTTCTATCAAAATCTACTAATAATATGAATATCTTATATTCTGGGAATGAGTAGAAGGAAGTTGAAATTGGGCACGCTATTTATCCAATAGTGAATTTGCTGCCCCCTATCCTAGAGAAGTTATTAAGGAGATGTATATCTATAATTCCATGTGTATAACTTGTATTATCATCTACATTTATGATGAGTATTTCTGTTGAATCGATGTGGCTATGCAAAATCACTGGATGTTTTTGGAACTAGTGAAAGTAAGGCGCCAATGTAAACTCAGATTTTTTTATATAAATATGAACTTTATCAAACAAAACATACATGTTTTGTGTAACATGAAGTCCTATGAGTGTCATCTGATGAATATCATCAAAGGATAGTGATTAATTTTATCTATATTTGTGCTTTTTGTGACTGCTATCTTTGGCTGGAAAAATGGCAAKATTTTTCTGTGACTTGGTGGTYACCTAACATAATRGTTTGTGGTGCTTTMGCTGAAAAGCCTATTTGAAATCAGACACTTTGGTGGGATTAACAACAAGATTACCTTTAAAATMGTATAAAATACATGTATGTATGTATGAATTTTAATTATGAGATTTCTGTTGTTTGAATTTGGCACCCTGCACTTTCACTGGCTGTTGTCATATCATCCCGTTAACGGGATTGCAGCCATAAGAAGTTTTTAATGCATTCTGTTCAATTCGCAAAAACATTGAAAACAGTAATTATTGTGTTATAATAACAAGCTGTAAATAAAGAGACAATCAACATTTCKCTCAAATGTGTATTCAATTTAACAGATCATAATGCAGTTTGTTTCAGTTTATAACAGTCAATCAGACTTTAGTTTTTGATACTATATAGTTATATACAGTGGTGGAAAAAGTACTCAATTGTCATACTTGAGTAAAGGTGAAGATACCTTAATAAAAAATWACTAAAGTAAAAGTGAAAGTCATCCAGTAAAGTACTACTTGAATAAAAGTCTAAAATCAAGTATCAAAAGTAAATGTAATTGTTAAAATATACCTAAATCTCTAAGGTCTATGCAAAGTTACACCCCTGTTTCACAATTAATGATGCAGGTTGGTTCAGCTTATAACAGTCAATCAATGTATTTATTTCAAAACAAGTTATTTATGTACACTCTTCTAATACTAATAGCTTTCTCAGGTCTATGCAAAGTTACACCCATTTTCTCTATCTATATAAAGTGGAGTGGCTGTTTCTCTTTCACACAGTCAGAGTTAACAATCGAGCTCCCACCAATTCAGCTTCAACACAAACCATGTTCCCTGCATCTCTGCTGCTGCTGTTGACAGCTGCATCATGTAAGTCTCTTTCAATTTTASTTTTTGAAACTGAAAAAGTTATTTGTGATTCTGTATCGATAGCTTACACTGTCAAATTACTTTTCTGATTACTCTGTAAATCCATAGATTGTTTTCATTCTAATTCTTCCATTGACAGGTGTACACTGTGGTCTTGAGCTCACACAACCAAGCTCATTGGATGTAAAGCCTGGAGAGTCTTTGAGCATCACCTGTAAAGTCTCTGGGTATTCTCTGACTGATAGCAGCAACGTCTATGGAATAGGCTGGATCCGTCAGCCTGTAGGAAAAGCACTTGAATGGATTTGGACCATCTATTATGATGGAAGCTCAAACTCTCAAAGTTCCCTAAAAGACAGGTTCAGTGTCACAAGAGACACTTCTAGCAATACTGTGTCTTTGAAAGGACAGAGTCTGCAGACTGAAGACACAGCTGTGTATTATTGTGCTCGGTAGCCACAGTGATTCAAACCAGCAGCAGACCAGTACAAAAACCCTATATGTATGTGATGAATCTAGCACAACACAACAATAAGGCATTTATTTACCACCAGTAGAGACATAAAAACAGTAGGCCTGTATTTGTTCAAATCAAGTTCTATAAAACAAAATGTCAAATGTTCTGACTGATACATTGGCACAATAACAAACAGCAGGGTCTACACCATGAGTCTTCACCAAGTCCAATACATTTCATAACTGGCAAGATATGTATTATATAGACCAACAATTCTAAAGGAACAGCCATTTAATGCCATGAAGATGCAAATGTTCCGTGTTCCAAGAGCCAACGTCTCCTCCCATTACAATAGTCTGCTATAATAACTGAACTCCACAGACCATCTCCCTCAGTCACAACTGCCACTTCCAGTKTCCTCCTTTGTTT
Source organism: Salvelinus sp. IW2-2015 (assembly GCF_002910315.2). Lineage (NCBI taxonomy): Eukaryota > Metazoa > Chordata > Actinopteri > Salmoniformes > Salmonidae > Salvelinus > Salvelinus sp. IW2-2015. The sequence goes on from NW_019943944.1 coordinate 35,443, forward strand.
CGAGAACCTTAGGATTTACCCACAATGAGAGTTCTAGAATGTGTTTTCCTCCCGGCTCTCATCTCAGGTGAGTTAACTGGAGTTATTTCTGTCCAGTGTGGGAGAGAAGAGTGGAGCTGTGCTAATTGGCTGGTGGGTGACAGTCATCTAAACTCTCTGTCTGTMTTTCAGCTGTTCAGGGYCAGTCACTCACCTCCTCTGAGRCAGTGGTGAAGAGCCCTGGAGAGTCAGTAACACTGTKCTGTACTGTGTCTGGATTCTCCATGGGTAGCTACWACATGCACTGGATCCGTCAGAAACCAGGGAAAGGACTAGAGTGGATTGGATCTCTCCAGGGCCAGTTCACCATCACCAAAGACAACTCCAAAAACTAGCTGTACTTAGAGGTGAGAAGTCTGAAGCCTCTGCTGTTCATTCTTGTGCCAGAGACACATTGAGACAGGAGGCTGCAGCGTCAGTACAAAAACTGATCATCACTGATCTCAATATGAGGCAATGAGGTGTGTCTGTCTTTTAGAAACACTCTCTATAGCCCTGTTAATACCTGGTTCTAACATGTATCCTTTGTCCTGATATTGTCCACATTCTGATTCTGCCTACATTCTTAGACAGGTGTAGACAATTGAAAGACTCATTGTGATCTGAGTGATCAGATTTTCCTGACCACCTCCAGAGGTAGTCAGACAAGCATTCTYTCTGGATAGCTTYTGTAGATGGATCTGGACAGTGAAACCATTTAAATACTTATTATCCTGCCCACCTTAAAATCATTGACAGGTGGCACAATTGGCTTATGAGATCAATAGTTGAAATAAATAAATATTATTTTGAAAGAATATGTGCCAAATAATTTGCATACAGGAAGGGACCAGGATATCTGGTCACAATGCAGACACAGTGGACGGATAAGAGACACATTTTACTACCATGTGTACGCGCAACTGCTACAATGTGGGCACAATCAGAATGTGGAAAAGATCAAGACAAAGGAACGTCAGGTATAAACAGGGCTTTTGACACGAGCAGAACCACTGAACTGTAGTGGGAAAACAAGTTGTACGCTGATATCAATGTTATCCGCATAAAATCATCCACACACATTACAAACAGTGAAAAACACATTTATACAATTCAGTTCATACTAGCTATTACAATTTAATCATCTTTATCCGAACATAATTATAATCGCGTAAAACAGAAATCAGAAATAAACTAAAACGAAAGAGTAATGGACCATGTATAGATCTTTGGGAAACTCCAGAAGTTAGATTATTGAAAGGGGATAAGCAGTAGAGAAAATCTTTATGTTGTCCTATATAGGGAAATATGCTTGTTTATGTGCTGTTCAGCGTTATACTGTATAAAAATATAAAACATACAGTATGAAAAACAGAGAGCCGAATGAAGGACAGGGAGGAAAGGGAGTCAGGGTATGGAGCAGATTTCTCCCCTCTCAGTTCCTATTTAAGCCTATAGAGGGCTGTCTATGCAAAGCCTCCTTCCCCTTCATCCCATTAAAAATCAGACACTCAGACCTGGCCTTCTCATTAACAATGTGGACTGTCTGGAGTTTAGTTCTCATGGTGATGTCTGTAATAAGTAAGTGACAGTATTCTGTCCGCTAGAATGAATGTCTAATCATTTTCATGAATTCTTTCAAAATCATCTGCTACAACGGTGTCTATCAACATGTTTATAGATGTCACTGTTTATGTGTAGGAATGTTTCCACTCTAAAGTTTCTAAAGTATTTCATTTCCACAGGGGTTCATGGTCAGACACAGACACAGAGTCTGGAACAGTGGTCAAAAAGTCTGGAGAAAAACCAACTGACCTGTACATATGATGGGTATGGTGGAAATATTGATGCAGCTTGGATCAGACAGGCTCCTGGAAAAGGACTGGAGTGGGTTTCCTATAATAGCAGTGGTAGTTGTTCTACTACCCCCAGTTAGTTCAGGGTCGGTTCACCATCTCCAGAGACAACAGCAAGCAGTAGGTGTACAGTGCATTTGGAAAGTATTCAGACCCCTTCCCTTTTTCCACATTTTGTTAAGATTCCTCATCAATCTATACACAATACCCCATAATGACAAAGCAAAAACAGGTTTTTAGAAAATTTTGCAAATGTATTAAAAAAACAAACAGAAATACCTTATTTACACAAGTATTCAGARCCTTTGCTATGAGACTCAAAATTGAGCTCAGGTGCATCCTGTTTCCATTCATCGTCTTTGAGATGTTTCTACAACTTTATTGGAGTCCAGCTGTTGTAAATTCAATTGATTGGACATGATTTGGAAAGACACACAACTGTCTATATAAGGTCCCACAGCTGACAGTGCATGTCAGAGCAAAACCAAGCCATGAGGTCGAAGAAATTGTCCGTAGAGCTCCGTGACAGGATTGTGTCGAGGCACAGATCTGGAGTACAAAATAATTTCTGCAGCATTGAAGCTCTCCAGGAACACAGTGGCTCCATCATTCTTAATGGAAGAAGTTTGAACCACCAAAGACTCTTCCCTGAGCTGCCCCCGGCAAAATTGAGCAATCGGGGAGACCAGGGTGTGACCAAGAACCCAATGGTCACTCTGACAAAGCTCTAGTTCCTCTGTGGAGATGGAGAACCTTCCAGAAGGACAACGATCTCTGCAGCAATCCAACAATCAGGCCTTTATGGTAGAGTGGCCAGCGGAAGCCACTTCTCCGTAAAAGGCACATACAGCCTGCTTGGAGATTTCACAAGGCACCTAAAGACTCTCAGACCATGAGAAAAAGATTCTCTGGTCTAATGAAACCAAGATTGAAATCTTTGGCTGAATGTCAAGTGTCAGCTCTGGAGGAAACCTGGCACCATCCCTACGGTGAAGCATGTGGTTGGCAGCATTATGCTGTGGGGATGTTTTCTTAGAGGCAGGGACTGGGAGACTAGTCAGATGGGGCAAAGAGAACGACGCAAAGTACAGAGAGATCCTTGATGAAAACCTGCTCCAGAGCACTCAGGACCTTGACTGGAGCAAGGCTCACCTTCCAAAGAACAAATGACCCTAAGCACACAACCAACACACTGAAGGAGTGGCTTTGGACAAGTCTCTGAATTGTCCTTCAGTGGCCCACCAGAGCCCGGACTGAACCAATCGAAAATCTCTGAGAGACCTGAAAATTGCTGTGAAGCAACGCTCCCTATCAACCTGATAGACTTTGAGAGCGATCTGCAGAGAAGAATCAGAAGAAACTCCCCAATACAGGTGGTGCAAGCTGTAGCGTCATACCCAGAAGATGGAGTCTGTATCGCTGCCAAAGTGTTCAACAAAGTACTGAGTAAATGTTTTATTTCATAAATTAGCAAATTTTTATAAACCTGTTTTTGCTTTGTCATTATGGGTATTGTTTGTAGATTGATGAGGGGAAAAAAACGATTTCATAATTAAGAACAAGCTGTAAGTAACAAAATGTGGAAAAGTCAAGGGTCTGAAAACTTTCCGAAGGCACTGTACATGAATGCAGAAGTCCATTATGCACACTTCATTAGCTATTATGTTTTGAGCATCTTTATCTAAAAAAATTATGCAAAGTCGATGTAACAAGAATGTGCTATTGTAAGAAATCTAAAGTTACCACACATGTATATATAACTTGATGTCGTGTTTAGTATTGACCTTATGTCTCATGAATATATGTGTTAGTCATCTTAAGCTGCAAAGTGGTCTACTCTAATTTATTCCATGTCCCTCACCGGTGCGTCAATCTAAGTAACATATAAAAAAATCTCCATTGAAATCCGTCAGTTTAGCTAGACCTGTCTTTTGCATGGGCTGCATCTCAATTCACCACACCCGCCTATGTGGCCTTTCTGCGATCTGCGGTGGAAGCTGGCTGAGCTAAAAGCGGTGTTTGTCAGAACATGAGACCAACCCGAAAATTTTATTTTCGTGAAAAGTTGCGTCCGAACGATTTGGCTAATAATATGATCAAGTTGACCCCCCGGGCTTGTCTAAAGGTAAGCAACTGGTACCATCGATGTGACATCTTCTGTGGTAGCATCCGAACTGTTTGGAATACAAACTAATGTTACCCCACTGTGAAAGGGGTAGAATCACATGAACACAATGCTGTTCTTCTGTTTTGCTCTGTGACCCCAAATGTGTCACGTGACTCGTCTGAAGGTAACCACTACCGGTTTAAAAAATGAATAGAAGTATGGAGGTAGTTTTGTGCCTAACACAATAAAAATGGGTTCAATATGTGTCCAAAACATATACATTTTCTGAGCTTTCTTAATATCTCCTAGATATAGGACAGACACTTCAAAACCTCATTCCTTATGATTAATTTTTTACTGCCTTTTTTTGCCATTAATGGATGTGTTTTTCATGCATTTCTATGTGCTAGCAGTAGAACCTTAAAGGGCGTCCTAAAATTATAAAACAAATAGCTAAATGATCCATGGACTACAACATCTTAAAACAATTCCATATGTCATCTGTAGAACCTTTAGAAATATACTTACCTTTGTTGAACTCGAAACATAACTCTATACAAACTATATTGACTACCTTGAGTATTTAAATGTTTGGTATTTTCAAATAAACTAACAACATACAACTCTTTTCTGCCCAGGTCTGAACTCCACAATAGATCCCAAGAAGGGATGAGCAGTATTTTTTTATTTTATTAGGATCCCCATTAAGTGTTTGCGAAAGCAACAGCTGCTCTTCCTAGGGTCCACACAAAACATGAAACATGACATAGTACAGAAATGAATACACGAACAGCTCATGGACAGAACTACACACATTTAAAAAAGGCACACATTAGCCTACATATCAGTACATACAACAAGTTAGTTTAGTCAAATAGGGATGAGGCCTTGTGCAGGCAGGTGTTGCTTTATCTGTTTTTTCAAACCAGGTTTTCTTTTCATTCGAGCAATATATGATATGGCTCTAATATACTGTAAGCATCTCTTGAATTTGTTCTGGAATTGGTGGACTAAGTACATACATCCAATTCAATACTAATGGTACTGTCCCACATAAGGAGAATATTCTTGTTGTTGTGCTGTTCAGCATTGCATAAAATACAAAAACATATCTAGTGTGAACATTCCATATGAAAAATCTGAACTACAGAGAGCAAGATAAAAGAACAGGGAGAGAGAGAATTCAAGGAATAGAGCAGATTCTCTCCCACTCAGTCTGTATTTTAAACCTCTAGAGCGGACGCTCTATGCAAGTATCCTTACCCTTCAACCCTTTATAATCAGGAACTAAATTCTGGGCTTCTCATTGTAGGCAGCTTGGACTGATATTACAGCCAGTCTGGTACTAAAACTAATACTGAACCATTTGAGGACTGTCTGGACTTTAGTACTTATGGTGGTGTCTGTAAAAGTAAGTGACAATATTATATGTCAACTAAAATTGAATGTACCATCATTTTCATGTGTTTAAAAAAAAACTGCTAGAAAGATTGATGTTTGTTTGTAAATGCATTTCCAAAGGTGGTTCAGGTCAGACACTGACTGAATCTGAATCAGTGGTTGAAAAAGCCTGGAGATTCCCACAAACTGACCTGTACATATTCTGGGTTTGGGTGGCAACTATTGGAATGCTTGGATCAGACAGGCTCCTGGGAAAAGGACTGGAGTGGGTTGCAACTATCAGTAATGGTGTGGGCAGACTTACTACTCAGTTGTTAGGGTCAGTTCACCATCTCCAGAACAACAGCAAGCAGCAGGTGTATCTCCAGATGAATAGCCTGAAGACTGAAGACTCTGCTGTTTATATTGTGCCAGAGACACAGTGACACAGAGAGCTGCAGCACCATACAAAAACTGATCCAGCACTTTCTTACTGTGAGTAGTCTGTGAAACAATTCTAAGCTCCAGTCTCTGTCACACATTAAATTCCCACGGCCCACCAACGCTAGGAGAGAGTAAAACACGATGCTACTCTAATTTATAACCATCATTATTGAAAAGCAATAAACACCTGTCCACCTGTCATTTGTAAGATAAATACACTGCTCAAAAAAATAAAGGGAACACTTAAACAACACAATGTAACTCCAAGTCAATCACACTTCTGTGAAATCAAAACTGTCCACTTAGGAAGCAACACTGATTGACATAAATTTCACATGCTGTTGTGCAAATGGAATAGACAAAAGGTGGAAATTAATAGGCAATTAGCAAGACACCCCCAAAAAAAGTAGTGATCTGCAGGTGGTGACCACAGACAACTTCTCAGTTCCTATGCTTCCTGGCTGATGTTTTGGTCACTTTTGAATGCTGGCGGTGCTCTCACTCTAGTGGTAGCATGAGCCGGAGTCCACACCAACACAAGTGGCTCAGTAGTGCAGTTCATCCAGGATGGCACATCAATGCGAGCTGTGGCAAAAAGGTTTGCTGTGTCTGTCAGCGTAGTGTCCAGAGCATGGAGGCGCTACCAGGAGACGGGCCAGTACATCAGGAGACGTGGAGGAGGCCGTAGGAGGGCAACAACCAGCAGCAGGACCGCTACCTCCCCCTTTGTGCAAGGAGGTGCACTGCCAGAGCCCTGCAAAATGACCTCCAGCAGGCCACAAATGTGCATGTGTCAGCATATGGTCTCACAAAGGGTCTGAGGATCTCATCTCGGTACCTAATGGCAGTCAGGCTCCGTCTGGCGAGCACATGGAGCACATGACCAAAAGCATGGTGCAAGCAAGTTAATAATGTTTCCGTCATTTTCAGACCACTAAACAACTATTGATTTTAGAACCACAGAGTTTAACGTAAGTCGCAAGAAAAACAGGAGCTGCCTCCACTATTCCAGCAACATTTCAACATGTCAAAATCATCAAATTACCTAATACATGACAACTAAAAGATACCAAAAAATGTTTGGTCCAAGCAATGTACATTAAGCTAAAATATGATGTGGCTGTCCATGTTTCTGATTAATGTGTGTGTGTGTGGTGTGTGTGTGTTGTGTGTGTGTGTGTGTGTGTGTGTGTGTGTGTGTGTGTGTGTGTGTGTGTGTGTGTGTGTGTGTGATGTGTGTCCGTGTGGCCTGTGCTGTGTGTGTGTGTGTGTGTTCGTGCAAGTAGAAAAAACATGTTGACTCGCCAATGCCATCCTCTTCTCTTTCATGTTGATTAAATGGTTTAACAATCTGTCATACAGTACACACTTTTATTTTTTGTTGTCTTAGGCTACCTGGCTAAAATCCTTGCTCGCTAGCCTAACTTCCTTTCATGGGCAACGATAGCCAGTTAACATTAGCCTTCTACAGTACATCTAGCCACATATTTAACTTCAATTGCTCTCAGGCCAGGGGCATAACGTATGAATTAATTGGTTAATTCAGAATCACCGTTATAATCACTGGCCAGTATGGAGAATTAAGTAAAACCCAAATTAAGTAAGTAAAAGTCCAAATCTCCATCCATGACTAATATAGGGATGGAACCATTTTAGCTAGTTAGCTAGCAACTCGAGGACAACAACATAACGAGATGCAACAATTCAAGTTGTTTCTGTCAATGACGTATGCTCTTGGTGCGATTTCATAGGAGTGACGCCAAATCCAAACTGGCTTCCCTTTATACTTTTTTTGGTGTGCCAGGACCATTCACAGTTCAGCTCACTCAGTTCAGCTCAACACTGATTGGCTATTATTTTAACCTTTTTTTATCAAGGGAGACAAAATGCTCGCTGGCTTTCCTTGCATTCAATGCTACGGGCGGCAACAATGTCACACTCTTTTGGACCAGACAGCATCATATAGATGGCCTACACATAGAGAGACACATATCGCTCGGATGCTTTCTCCGGTGAGATACATTTAGCCTCTTGCGAATTGAAGGACAATTACAAAACACAGAGAGATGAAAGATAAAGATCATGTTTTTTTATTGGTCAATTTTTGGGGGCAGCCTGGCTTCCCTTGGCATCCAAGAATACACGCCACTGCATATTAAGCTGTTCCCCATCTCTGAGTTCTCTATATTATATTATGGCATATACATTTTATTGTATATTATGTGTTCCTGTACCCTACTGCCCTGTAAGGAGGAGTCAATGCATAACTCTGAGCTATTCCATCACTACTTATCTCACTGCAGAGTGCAGGAGAGGGAGAGGGACTGAAGCTCTGACTAGACTGAGGAACAGAGACACACCATAACTACAAATACAGTTGAAGTCTACAGTTGAAGTGTGCATACAGTCTGTTCTCAAAAGTAGTGGAAAACACACTGTCCACTGAAATCAATGTTATCCACATAAAACACATAATAAACTGTGAAAATGTAAATTAACACAGAAGTACATTTTATGCAATTCAGTCTGTTTTGAGTATCTTTATCGGACAGGATTATATTAATGTGATCATCAAACAGAAATCTTTGCTCCAGTCTGTCAACATCAATCCCATGGCCCCACCAACGCTGGGAAAGAATAGACTAGACACATCACACTCTAAATTATAACCCAAATATCCATAATTAGTTGAAAAGCATAATACCTGTCGTCTTTTGTAAAATAACTGTATGAATATCATCATGAAACTTTCACTGAAAACTGTAAAGCCATTCAAAGTTAATTAACAATGTCAAATTACCAACAGTATCAATAATAAATGTGGTCATTCAGTAAAATTATCATCAATGTCAAGCAGCTCAAACCATTTATTTTGTAATGCCTTTCAATTAGGTACGCTTATTTGAATGTAATCAGTTTTAAAATGTATGCATTTCAGAGGTATCACATCAACAAACATAATTAACATTACACTTCTGGGTAGCATATAAGGGTAATTAATGTAAAGTAAATATTGTAATGAACCAAGTACAGTATGGGTCTCACGGGGGAAGCCAATAGGTACATTCTGCTTTAAAAAACAACAACAAATCCAATAAGCATGCACAGTGATATATATTAGTCGTTTATTTATCTCTCCCTTTCATGCCAACTCTCTCACTCTATGCAAAGCAACTCTCCTCTCTGTATATAAAGATAAGTGTCCATCTGTCAATCACTCAGTTGGTGTAAAAGCAGCTCCCACTAGTTCAGCTTTGTCTGACACTTCGGCAAATGGTTACAGTGTGTTAGTACAAGGTGTGGAGATGGGTTGCATGGAAGTACCTTCGTATAACGTGGAACATGAGTCTGATCTTATTTCTGGTTTCGTTGTTGTTTGGAGTGAGGCTTAGACTACCGGTGAAGGGGGTCTGATTCATTTTGGGAAACGATTTTGCTGGAGAGAAGGTTGTGCTAAATTCTGTCATATGTAAGGAACCCAGAGTAGAGGAACCTGATGGGTTATCAGAAAAGTACCCTAGAGTGTTCTCAGTGTGTGCCATTACACGTGCTATGTCTAAGAGTCTAGTGTTGAGGAGGATGGTCGATCTGTCCGAGAAGTTGAAAGAATTGACCTCTCCTTAGACAACCCCAAAGGTTTTAGTACCACTGAAGGAAGAGAGGGTCCCTACAGTTGATACTTTGATGTCTAGGAAGAAGTTGATTGCGGAACAGAGTAAAGATGTTTAAATCACCCCTCTTTTTGCTGAGATACGTCCAGAGGAGGAGCTTGATGAAGTTTCTGTGGGTTACTTTGACAGAGATGGTGTTCTAATGAGGAAATTATGTTCTCACGCCACTTCTGGGCAGGATGATTAGCCCAGTGTATCTCAAATTGTCATTCCAGTTACGCTTCGACAAGTGATGGTAGTATGGCAAGCCATCCTGGGGTCAATAAGACGTATGACCGTATTTTGCTTCATATCTTCTGGCCTGGTCTGAAACAGGATGTTGTGTCTTACTGTAAATCCTGTTATGTTTGGCAGTGGATAGGTAAACCAAACCAAGCTGTGCCGATTGCACCTTTGCAGTCTATTCCTGCTTTTGACGTACCTTTCAGCACGGTTCTGGTGGACTGGGTTGGTCCTTTGCCCAAAGCAAAGAGTGGTAACCTGTTTCTCTTAACCATCATGTGCGCTGCCACTCGTTTCCCTGAGGCCATTCCACTGAGGAAAATCATGAGAGGAAAGTTACTACGGATATTGCAGGAGTTTCCCCTTGATTACCATGTCCGTGGTAAGGACAAATTCGTAGCTGATTGTCTTTGAAGGCTGGGCAGTCAGCACGTTTTCTGTAGAGGTTTTAGCCAGTGTGTAGCCCTGGCTCACAATTGTATTTTTACTGTACGTTTTGCCGTTTTGGAGATACATTTTGTTTTGGTTGGGCTCTTTCCAAGGGGATGAGAGTTATAGAAGTGCACGTGAGTTTTTCAAAACTTGAGATTTAGGCAGCCATAAAAATATAAATAAATAAAATATACTATAACAAAATTGTAAAATATATATTTTTTAAGTGGGTGTATATACAGTTGAAGACGGAAGTTTACATACACTTAGGCTGGAGTTATTAAAACTCGTTTTTCAACCACTCCACAAATTTCTTGTCAACAAACTATAGTTTTGGCAAGTCGGTTAGGACATCTACTTTGTGCATGACACAAGTCATTTTTCCAACAATTGTTAACAGACCGATTATTTCGCTTATAATTCACTGTATCACAATTCCAGTGGGTCAGAAGTTTACAAACACTAAGTTGACTGTGCCTTTAAACAGCTTGGGAAATTCCAGAAAAT
>NW_019943944.1:46893-64734 GCF_002910315.2 Salvelinus sp. IW2-2015
GAGCAAGGAGGCGTACACACCTGACTCAGTTACACCAGCTCTGTCAGGAGGAATGGGCCAAAATTTACCCAACTTATTGTGGGAAGCTTGTGGAAGGCTACCCAAAACGTTTGACCCAAGTTAAACAATTTAAAGGCAATGCTACCAAATACTAATTGAGTGTATGTAAACTTCTGACCCACTGGAAATGTGATGAAATAAATAAAAGCTGAAATAAATTATTCTCTCTAATATTATTCTGATGTTTCACATTCTTAAAATAAAGTGGTTATCCTAATTTACCTAAGACAGGGAAGTTTTACTTGGATTAAATGTCCGGAATTGTGAAAAACTGAGTTTAAATGTATTTGGCTAAGGTGTATGTAATCTTCCGACTTCAACTGTATATTCGATATAGTACTATTTCTGTTTGCTGAAATGTGACATTTGGTTTCATGCAAATAAGCTCATCAAACTGAAAGATATACAAATAAATGCTTTTAGCTGTGAAAGATTGTATAAATTATTGATCCTGCTTGGGGTTATTTGCTATTGTCAACTGATTACGAATGCTTATAAAGTATTATAAGGATTTTTGTACTGTTATCTTGACAAGTTGTCAGGTATATTTTGGTTATAATTAAGAGTTTGATGTGTCTATTCTCTCCTATAGTGTTTGTGGGGCCATGGGATTGATGTAACAGAGACTGGAGCTCAGAATCATCTCATTGACTCTCACAATAAGATAAGTGCTTGATCAGTTTTTGTACAGTGCTGCAGCCTCCTGTGCCACTGTGCCTCTGGCACAATAATAAACAGCAGTCTTCAGAGTTCAGACTGTTCATCTGGAGATACACCTGCTGCTTGCTGTTGTCTCTGGAGATGGTGAACCGACCCTGAACTGACTGGGAGTAGTAAGTGCTGCCACCACTTGGACCAGATATGTAAGCTATCTACTCCAATCCTTTTCTAGAAGCCTGTCTGATCCAGGTCAGTTTGTGTTGTTCCCTAGGCTTTTTAACTGCTGGTCCAGACTCAGTCAGTGTCTGACTATTAACACCTGTGGAAATTTAAAGTTTAGATGTTAATTCCTACGTCATCTCCACAATCTGCTAGATTTGATTTAACACTTATAAACATTGTCACCTGTCAGACATGTTATCAGTAGCAGTAGTCCATAAATCCATGCAGAACTATGGTGTGTCCCTGTTCCTCAGTCTAGTCAGTGCTTCAGTCCCTCTCCTCCACTCTGCAGTGAGATAAGTAGTGATGGAAGAGGTCAGAGTTTTGCATTGACTCCGCCTCACAGGGTGGGAAGATCACACAGAGATTAAATAGAGAATTCAGAGATGGGGAACAGGTTCATATGTTCTGAATACTTTGTTAATTACTTGTTCATGTGACATCTAGAAAGCTTGACCAGACTCGGCAAGAGGTAGTTTGAATGTTAGAGGCTGGACTCTTATAGTGTAGTGCTTTGTGATATTGTTGTTGTATTATTTACACTAATGATACTCAGTATTATTCTAGTGTGACACAAAGAGAGGAAGTAGTACCCCACCTATCCATGTTGTACAGCTGGTTCCCCAGCTTCAGTCAGTGTGTCTGTCGAGCGGTGGCGGTTCTAGCTTGTAAGGCTCCCTGGGGCGAACCCCCCCTTCAGCGGGGGGGGGGGGGGTCACCCCCCTGAACTGTAATTTTTATTCAGACATTTGGAACAACACAAATAAATAATCACAACATTTAAAACTATATAAATATATACAAACATAAGACTCATAAGTACCAAAAAGAAGTAACAAAGACAAATAGAAACATACTGCAGTATATAAATACAATAAAAAAGATAATCTAATTATTACAGTATTACCCTATTCTTAACAAAAAAAACACAAATAAAACTAAATTGCACAAATCCTACATCACACAAATACACAAATAGAATAACACACTTATAAAGAAGACATCCTGATTATTACACTATTGCACTTCAAACAAGAAACACAAACTAAATTGCACAACTAATTGCATTAGTACTGTACAAAGTTAGAGGTGCGCTATTTGATAGATTCCCTGCTCCCCCTACCTCGGGCTTCCAGTGGGGAAACCTGAGGACAACCTACCCCCGCCCCCCGTCCCCCTCCCCATCTCCTACTTCTGAGTGGGAGACCTTCCCAGGCAGTAGCCTTCCTAGCTCACAAACTAGAATCAGGGAGCCCACCCCGACAAGGTTAATTGACCCACAGTCCCACACTGTGACATGATACCATTGAAGTGACGTGCAAATGAGTGATAGAAAACCGATCACGCAAATGTCACCATTCCAAATGTAATTTTATTTATTTATTTTTAAAAATGTGCGGGCGCCCCGTGCCACCCCCGGCGAGATGCCGTCCTGGGAGGGTGCCCATGTCGCCTGTACCTAAATCCGCCACTGGCGAGCACAATAATAAACAGCAGAGTCCTCTGATCTCAGACTCTTGGCCTACTAGAACTGTGTGCTTGTGAAGACGTCCTCAGTCAGTGTGAACTGGCCTTTCATTCATTCTCCCAATCCACTCCAGGGCTTTTTCATAAGCTCCATTAATCAGGGATAGTTAGTGCAGGTCTTGTTATATTGTCAGTCCTAGCTACCTATAATGAGAAAAACAGAGCTGACTGTCTGATTATAAAGAGATGAAGGGGAAGAAGACTTTGTATAGCCCGCCCTCTAGAGGTTTAAATAGAGTCTGAGAGGGAGAGTTTTTCTTTCAGGGTTGATATTGGCAGCATTGTTTCTCGGAACAGCACAGGATGACATCATTTATTGGATTAATGCAATAAACTTGTTCCATCTAAACTTGTTCTGGACCATATATTCTTGTTCCATCTATACTTCTATAAGATTATTAACTTCATGGTTCTGTATTCAATATTTTACGAAATCTGGATATTCATACAGATTGTCATGCATATTTTATTATTTTTATGTAGTCATGTAAATTATGGTTATAATTTAGAGTATGATATGTCTATTCTTTCCTTGTCACGCCCTGGCCTTAGTATTCTTTGTTTTCTTAATTATTTTAGTTAGGTCAGGGTGTGACATGGGGAATGTATGTGTTTTTGTAGTGTCTAGGGTGGTTGTAAGGTTTAGGGGGTTTATTAGAGTAGTTGGGTTTATGTTTAGTATAGTAGTCTAGCTGTGTCTATGGTTGAGTGTAGGTATCTAGGAAAGTCTATGGTTGCCTGAATTGGGTCTCAATTAGAGACAGCTGGTTATTGTTGTCTCTGATTGGGAGCCATATTTAAGGCAACCATAGGCTTTAGCTGTTTGTGGGGAATTGTCTATGTCAAAGTGTTTTGTGGCAGCACTGATTTTTGTATAGCTTCACGGTCGTCTGTTCTGTTTGTTGTTTTGGTTTTTTCCTTCTTTAAAATAAAAGATGTACTTTCCACGCGCTGCGCCTTGGTCCTCTCTCAGTCCCGTTGACGATCGTGACATTCCTATAGTGTTGGTGGGGTCATGGGATTGATGTTAATGAAGCTGCCAGTTGAGGACTTGTGAGGCGTCTGTTTCTCAAACTAGACACTCTAATGTACTTGTCCTCTTGCTCATTTGTGCACCGGGGCCTCCCACTCCTCTTTCTATGCTGGTTAGAGCCCGTTTGCGCTGTTCTGTGAAGGAAATAGTACAGAGCGATTTTAAATGGACGAAAAAATGTGCTTTTCTTTCAAAAACAAGGACATTTCTAAGTGACCCCAAACTGTTTAACGGTAGTGTACCATACTCAACAGACAGGTTGACACATACCATGCTCAATTGTATATAACATAACGAAATATTAAAAACAAAAACATTTGCTAAGAATATAAATTAATTATAAATTACAAATAAAATTTAATGGGACGAGTATAGATTGTTGATGAACACCAACAGTTATATTGCTATATGCTGTACCATTGCATGAAACATTGATGACAATAATACTTGTTTTGATAGGAATAAGATGCTGTTAACAAAGGGAGATTCCAAAGTTTGTAGTGCAGGTTGATGCAGCTTAATATAGTCATGCCAATAGATCCACCAACCATCTCAACTGTATACAATGTCCAACCCTTCTTCTCTCTGTATATAAAGAAAAGTATGTTTGTCACTCAGTTAGAATGATGGGAGCTGCAGTTGTTTACTCTAACTTCAAACCATGCTAACTACAAACCATGCTTTGTGCATCTCTGAAGGGCCATCAGTTTATGGGACAAAAAACAGAGTAATATACACTGAAATGTAATGGAAAATATGATACACTGAAGGATTTAATCTGTTTTGTTTGTTTTGTTTTACAGGTGTGTTCTTCAGACTGAACTAACACAGCCAGGCTCATTACAGCGTGCCAAATTACAGCGTGCCATGTAAAGGCACGGGGACGAAAACCAAACAAACACGTATACAAAACACAGGGTTGAAACCCAAACAAAAGAGCGAGGGGTACCTCAAATAAGACCCATAACATACACGCACAATAATACAACACGGGACGAGAGCCGCAATCATCTACAAAGACAAATAGAAACAAGCGGCACGAAAGCCAAAACAACAAGGCACAGGTACTCACACGACCAACAGACATTGGAACAATAATTGACAGAAGAATGGATAACCAAAGGGCACATTTAGACACATACCATCAGTTACGAATTGGAACCATGTGTGCGTGATGACACAGTTCAGTGCCTAGAGGCCGGTGACGTAGACCTCCGCAACGGGTGCACGGAATGAGCAACAGTACTGGAGGGATCTGTGACACTATCGATCTGATATTCTGTTTACCACGCCTACCACTTGCTACCGCTGTTTTGTTCTGTGGGTATTCATTCGCAGTTGTGTCGGTATTCTAAGCCAAACTGCTATTCAGTATTTATGTTTGCATGCATGAATAACTATGCTACTACTTTCAGCATTTAGTTTGTATTATTTTGGTAAGACAGCTGTGTGTATGCCTGCATTCACATAGGGAAATTCACAAATTTTTCAAACAGAAATTTGCATCCTGTAGCTCTAACTCCAAAAAGTTTTGGTACACTGTAAAGTCCACAGAGAACAAGAGCACCTCCTCCCAGCTGCCCACTGCACTGAGGCTAGGTAACACGGTCACCACCGATAAATCCATGATAATCGAAAATTTCAATAAGCATTTCTCTACGGCTGGCCATGCTTTCCTCCTGGCTACCCCAACCCCGGCCAATAGCTCCGCACCCCCCGCAGCTACTTGCCCGAGCCTCCCCAGTTTCTCCTTCACCCAAATCCAGATAGCAGATGTTCTGAAAGAGCTGCGAAACCTGGACCCGTACAAATCAGCTGGGCTAGACAATCTGGACCCTCTCTTTCTAAAATTGTCCGCCGCCGTTGTTGTAACCCCTATTACCAGTCTGTTCAACCTTTCTTTTGTATCGTCAAAGATCCCTAAAGATTGGAAAGCTGACGCGGTCATCCCCCTCTTCAAAGGGGGTGACACTCTAGACCCAAACTGTTATAGATCTATATCCATCCTGCCCTGCCTCTCTAAAGGCTTCGAAAGCCAAGTTAATAAACAGATCACTGACCATTTCGAAACCCACCGTACCTTCTCCGCTGTGCAATCCGGTTTCCGAGCTGGTCACGGGTCCACCTCAGCCACGCTCAAGGTACTAAACGATATCATAACCGCCATCGATAAAAGACAGTACAGTGCAGCCGTCTTCATTGACCTGGCCAAGGCTTTTGACTCTGTCAATCACCACATTCTTATCGGCAGACTCAATAGCTTTGGTTTCTCAAATGACTGCCTCGCCTGGTTCACCAACTACTTCGCAGAAAGAGTTCAGTGTGTCAAATCGGAGGGCCTGTTGTCCGGACCTCTGGCAGTCTCTATGGGGGTACCACAGGGTTCAATTCTCGGGCCGACTCTTTTCTCTGTATAAATCAATGATGTCGCTCTTGCTGCGGGTGATTCCCTGATCCACCTCTACGTAGACGACACCATTCTGTATACATCTGGCCCTTCGTTGGACACTGTGTTAACTAACCTCCAAACCTCCGACTAGCATCACTACCCTGGACGGTTCTGACCTAGAATATGTGGACAACTGCAAATACCTTGGTGTCTGGCTAGACTGTAAACTCTCCTTCCAGACTCATATTAAACATCTCCAATCCAAAATCAAATATAGAATTGGCTTTCTATTTTGCAACAAAGCCTCCTTCACTCACGCCGCCA
Organism: Salvelinus sp. IW2-2015; assembly: GCF_002910315.2. Taxonomy (NCBI): domain Eukaryota; kingdom Metazoa; phylum Chordata; class Actinopteri; order Salmoniformes; family Salmonidae; genus Salvelinus; species Salvelinus sp. IW2-2015. The sequence continues at coordinate 53,109 of NW_019943944.1, forward strand.
AACTTACCCTAGTAAAACTGACTATACTACCGATCCTCGACTTCAGCGTTGTCATCTATAAAATAGCTTCCAATACTCTACTCAGCAAAATGGATGCAGTCTATCACAGTGTCATCCGTTTTGCTACCAAAGCCCCTTATACCACCCACCACTGCGACCTGTATGCTCTAGTCGGCTGGCCCTCGCTACATATTCATCGCCAGACCCACTGGCTCCAGGTCATCTATAAGTCTATGCTAGGTAAAGCTCTGCCTTATCTCAGCTCACTGGTCACGATAACAACACCCACCCGTAGCACGCGCTCCAGCAGGCATATCTCACTGGTCATCCCCAAAGCCAACAACTCATTTGGCCGCCTTTCCTTCCAGTTCTCTGCTGCCAGTGACTGGAACGAATTGCAAAAATCGCTGAAGCTGGAGACTTATATTTCCCTCACTAACTTTAAACATCATCTATCTGAGCAGCTAACCGATGACTGCAGCTGTGCATAGTCCATCTGTGAATAGCCCACCCAATCTACCTACCTCATCKCCATATTGTTTTTATTTACTTTTCTGCTCTTTTGCACACCAATATCTCTACTTGCACATCATCATCTGCTCATTTATCACTCCAGTGTTAATCTGCTAAATTGTAATTACTTCGCTACTATGGCCTATTTATTGTCTACCTCCTCACGCCATTTGCACACACTGTATATAGACTTTCTTTTTTCTATTGTGTTATTGACTGTACGCTTGTTTATTCCATGTGTAACTCTGTGTTGTTGTTTGTGTCGCACTGCTTTGCTTTATCTTGGCCAGGTCGCAGTTGTAAATGAGAACTTGTTCTCAACTAGCTTACCTGGTTAAATAAAGGTGAAATAAAAATAACAAATAAATAAAATACATTTACAAACAGCCCATCTTGTAACCTATAATAAAAACATTCAATGATCTCGGAGTCTTGGCATTTTAACTTCATGTTTATTGTGTTATACCGTGATTATATAAGAAAAATTCTATATAATTACAACGCAAGAACCCCAAACAAACTCCCTGGCCAGTTACAACTGCCCACATAGTATCATTGTCTTGGCGCCCCCAGTCTGAGCTGCATCCTGTGAGTCGCTCTCCATTTGGTGGTGATAGAAATACACAAATAAATGCATAAATAAGGATTATTATTTCAAAAGTCCAGCTAATTAGTAATGTTGAGCTCAACCAGCAAGGCCCAATATCCATAGAGCCTGGAGAGTCTCTGACCATGTCCTGTAGGGTCTCTGAGTATTATTTGACTGATGATAACTACGCAACAGCTTGGTTCTGCTAGCCTGCAGGGAAAGCACCTGAATGGATTACTCAAATTTGGGATGTTGGAACAATTAGATTCACTGAAAAACAAGTTCAGCATTTCCAAAGACCCTTCTAGCAGCATAGTGACTAACAGGTCAAGGTCTGCAGACTGAAGACACAGCTGTGTATTACTGTGCACGGCTCCACAGTGATACAACCAGGGCCAACCTGTACAAACACACTCAGCCCCGTATGAACATAAAATGGATGTTACCTGGCAGGCATACTTATACTAATATCACAGTATTAGCACAGAATATGCAGTAATATTCAATCATTATATTATTTAGTAGCATACTTCCAATTTCATTTGTATGTGGCCACCTCTTCAAATTCATGTATTTGGTATATTTCAGCCATACCCTTTGCTGACAGGTGTATAAAATGGAGCACACAGAGAAACATTCGCAGTAGGATGGCCCGTGCTGAAGAGCTCACTGACTTTCAACGTGGCACCGTCATAGGATGCCACCTTTCCAACAAGTCGGTTTGTCCAATTTCTCCACTGCTAGAGCTGCTCCGGTCGACTGTAAGTGCTGTTATTGTGAAGTGGAAACGTCTAGGAGCAGCAACAGGTCAGTTGCAAAGTGGTAGTCCACACAAGGTCACAGAACGGGACCACCAAGTGCCGAAGCACGTATCGAGATAAAATCGTCTGTCCTCAGTTGCAACACTCACTACTGAGTAGTGCAACACTCCAAACTGCCTCTGGTAACATCGTCAGCACCAGAACTGTTCGTCGGGAGCTTCATGAAATGGGTGTCCATGGCCAAGCAGCCACACACAAGCCTAAGATCACCATGCTCAATGCCAAACGTTGGATAGAGTGGTGTAAAGCTTGCCGACTGACGAATCTGAGTTTGGCGGATGCCAGGAGAATTCTACCTACCCGAATGAATAGCGCCAACTGTAAAGTTTGGTGGAGGAGGAATAATGTTTTTTCATGGTTCGGGCTCTTAATGCTAAAGCATACAATGACATTCTAGACGATTCTGTGTTTCCAACTTTGTGGCAACAGTTTGGTGAAGGCCCTTTCCTGTTTCAGCATGACAATGCCCCCGTGCACAAAGTGAGGTCTATATGGTTTGTCGAGATCGGTGTGGAAGATCTTGACTGGCCTGCACAGAGCTCTGACCTCTACCCCATTGAACACCTTTGGGATGAATTGGAACGCCGCCTGCGAGCCAGGCATAATAGCCCAACATCAGTGCCCGACCTCACTAATGCTCTTGTGGCTGAATGGAAGCATGTCCCCGCAGCAATGTTCCAACAACTAGTGGAAATCTTTCCCAGAAGAGTGGAGGCTGTAACAGCACCTCTTTGGGCTAGGCGTGCCGCTAGCGACCCACCTCGACAACATCCGGTGAAATTGCAGAGCGCGAAATTCAAAATACAAAAATCGTAATATTAAACTTTCATGAAAATACAAGTGTCTTACATGGTTCAAAAGCTTAGAATCTTGGTAATCGAACTGCTTTGTCAGATTTCAAAAAGGCTTTACGCGAAAGCATAGCATCCGATTGTCTGAGGACAGCGCCTCACATTAACATATAATTTCCAAACCAGCACAGGCGTCACAAATTCAGAAATAGCGATAAAATAAATGACTTACTTTTGAAGATCTTCCTCTGTTTGCAATCCCAAGGGTCCCAGCTACACAATGAATGGTTGTTTTGTTCGATAAAGTCCTTCTTTATATCCACAAAACGCTGTTTAGTTGGCGCCATTGAATTCAATAATCCACTCCTTCAACATGCATACAAAGGATTCCAAAATGTTACCAGCAAAGTTCGTCCAAATAAGTCAAACGATGTTTTTTATTAATCCTCAGGTTGTCTAATATCTAAATAAACGATAATATTTCAGACGGAGAATACTATGTTCAATAGCAAAGGAAAAGAACGAACAGCGCACCCTAGTTCACGCGCGCAAAAAGGCTACTTTTGCCTTGGCGCTCATCTTGGAAAGAGTACAAATACTTAATTTTTCAAAAAACAAGCCTAAAACCTTGTATAAAAACTGTTGACATCTACTGGAAGCCATGGGAACTGCAATCTGGGAGGCAGAAATGAGATTTTTCAATAGCATTGCATTGGAATTCATTGGGAGCTCAAAAAGAAAATTCTGGATGGATTCTCCTCCTGGATGGTATTTTTATTTTTTTTACCTTGATTTAACTTGGCAAGTCATAGAACAAATTCTTATTTACAATGACGGCCTAGGAACATTGGGTTAGGAACAGCCTTTTTCAAGGGCAGAAAGACAGATTTTTAACTTGTCAGCTTCGATCTAGCAACCTTTCGGTTACTGGCCCAATGCTCTAACCACTAGGGTACCTGCCGCCCTTAACGCTTGCTTGTTAGCAGAGCATGTAGTTCTAAGCGGCATTTATTCAGACCCTTTGCTATGAGACTCAAAATTGAGATCAGGTGCATCATGTTTCCATTGATCATCCTTCAGATGTTTCTACAACTTGATTGGAGTCCACCAAAAACCTATATTCAAGTGATTGGACATGATTAGGAAAGGCACACACCTATCGATATAAGGTCCCACAATTGACAGTACATGTCAGGGCAAAAACCAAAATATGAGGTGTCGTGGTAATTTCCTGTATTATTAAATGATGAGAGAGCAAACCACACACAAGTCAGAGTTATATTTTAAAGTCCATCTTTAATTATATGAGCTTCACCATAGCCCTTTGACTCTCAGATCAATTCAGTGTCTAAATGAATTCTCTGAGAGTGCTTACAAAACAATTCTTAGTATAGTTTATTGCCAAGATACACCCCTCTCAACTCACATGACGAACCACAGATCTTAGGAACATTACAAAGGGCCTTTTACAGTATAAGAGGAGTATCCCATAGTCAGATAGCATTAGCTATAAATTATCGTTCATTTTGGTCTCTTTAACCGAGGTTCCAATCTCGTTCTTGGTACCACTTAGGACCAAAACATTACCTCATCCAATGGCATATATCAATTGTCAATTCTAGATACTCCCATCTTAAATACACCCCCTCTTCTCCTCACTCCTGGAGAAGCTCACTAAGGGGAGTGAACCTCTAGGTCATATGCTACGAAAGATAAGTTCAACACATCAGAGGGGTACAATGGTTCCAGACACTGCCATTCTCCTCCCCTCTCTGGGCCCCAAGTGACTTTTCCCTAGAGAGAAAGGAAAATGCAACTGCCGACAGTATAGTTCAAAAAGAGACATTCTAACTGACAAGTATCCCACATAAGCATAATATGAAAGTAAATAAAACATCTCATTTATCTATGTTACCTAACTAATTCTGATTCAGCTACGACAGAGGTTAAAGGAATTGTCTGTAGAGCTTCCAGACAGGATTGCGTCGAAGCACTGATCTGGGGAAAAGTACCAAAACATGAAATATTAAATTTACATACGTTTTCAGACAATTTACTCAGTACTTTGTTGAATCCCCTTTGGCAGCGATTACAGTACTGAGTCTTCTTGGGTATGACGCTACAAGCTTGGCACACCGGTGTTTATCCCATTCTTCTCTACACTTCCTCTCATGCTCTGTCAGGTTGGATGGGGAGAGTAGCTGCACAGCTATTTTCAGGTTTCTCCAGAGTTGTTCGATCAGGTTTAAGTCCGGGCTCTGGCTGGGGCACTGAATGACATTCAGAGTCTTCTCCCGAAGCTACTCCTGCGTTGTCTTTGAAACATTTTTGTTTAGCAGGTGTTTGTTGTGATTTCAGGCTGGATCAGTCTCCTCCTCAGGTGAAAAGGACTGGAGATGCTGTTAAATTGTTCTGTAAAATGTCTGGTTTCTCAACGAGTGGCTTCTGGATACACTGGATAAGGCAGAACCAAGGCAAGGCTTTGGCTAGRTGYTGTACTACTTCCTCTCTTTGTGTCACARTGGAATAATACTGAGTAGCATTACTGTWAAGAATACAACAATATCACAAAGCACCACACTATAAAAGTCCACCCTCTAACATTCAAACTATCTTTTGCCCAGTCTGTTCAAGCTTCCATGTTGTCCCATGAACAAGTAATAAACAAAGTATACTGAACATATGAACCTGTTCACCATCTCGSAATTCTATTTTTAGTCTATGTGTGATCTTCCCACCGTGAGGAGGAGTCAATGCAAAACTCTGATCTCTTCTATCACTACTTATTTCACTGCAGAGTATAGGAAAGGGACTGAAGCACTGACTAGARTGAGGAACAGGGACACACCATAGTTCAGCATGGATTCTATGACTGGACTACTGCTACTGATAACATGCCTGACAGGTGACAATGTTAATAAGTGTTGAATCAAATCTAACAGATTGTGGAGAGCACGTAGGAATTAACATCTATACMTTCTATTTCCACAGGTGTTAACAGTCAGACATTGACTGAGTCTGGACCAGCAGTTAAAAAGCCTGGGGAACAACACAAACTGACCTGTACTTATGKTGGAATATCAAACAATAACGCTGATATTAGCTGGATAAGACAAGCTCCTGGTAAAGGGCTGGAGTGGGTTTGTCATATTTCTGCACCAAGTGGGGCTGACAAATACTACTCCCAGTCTGTTCAGGGTCAGTTCACCATCTCCAGAGACAACAGCAAGCAGCAGGTGTATCTCCAGATGAATAGTCTGAAGACTGAAGACTCTGCTGTTTATTATTGTGCCAGAGACACAGTGACACAGGAGGCTGCAGTGCTGTACAAAAACTGATCAAGCACTTCTCTCACTGTGAGATTCATTGAGTTCCAGTCTCTGTCAACATCAATGCCATGGCCCCACAAACACTATAGGAGAGAATAGACACATCATTCTCTAAATTATATAATAATTACTTGAAAAGCATAAAATAAACCTGACAACCTGTCAAGATAACTGTATGAATATCCTCATGAAACTAACTGAAAACTTTATAGCCATTCATTGTCAGTTGACAATAGCAAATAACCCCAAACAGGATCAATAATGTATGAAATCAATCAGTGAAATTAATTTTCCGTCTTTAGCAGCTAAAACCATTTATTTGGTAATGTCTTTCAATTTGGTGAGCTTATTTGCATGAAAACAAATGTCACATTTCTAAAAATATAATTAGTACAATTTTGAATATAATACCATGAAGGTCATTAATGTAAAAGAGTAATGGAACAAGTATCATTGTGGGGGCGATATACAGTATAGGCATTGATTGAAGCTCAATGTTAAAATCTCCCTACAGTCATATCTAAGCAAATATGACACCAATCCCGATGGAAATTTGCAAATCAACTTGACTGGTGGTACACAACACACTCCCCGCCTCCCATTTGGCCATTACCAATAACCACATACTGGATTTTTTAACAGGGTCGTTAGCAAATACATTTTTTTAATAATTATTTTTTCATTATTATTTTACCCCTTTTTCTCCCCAATTTCGTGGTATCCAATTGGTAGTGTCTACTGTCTTGCCTCATCGCTGCAACTCCCGTACGGACTCGAGAGGCGAAGGTTGAGAGCCATGCGTCCTCCGAAACACAACCCAACCAAGCCGCACTGCTTCTTGACACAACTCACATCCAACCCGGAAGCCAGCCGCACCAATGTGTCGGAGGAAACACCGTACACCTAGCGAACTGGTCAGCGTGCACTGCGCCCGGCCCACCACAGGAGTCGCTAGTGTGCAATGAGACAAGGATATCCCTGCCGGCCAAACCCTCCCTAACCTGGATGACGCTGGGCCAATTTTGCCCCGCCCCATGGGCCTCCCGGTCGCGGCCGGCTGCGGCAGAGTCTGGGCTCGAACCCAGAATCTCTGGTGGCACAGCTAGCACTGCGATGAGCAAATTCTTTTTTGGAGTATTTGTTATGCCGACCTAGCTCAAATTCTAGATGTCGGATTAAAAAGAGACTATAGCGTCCATAAAGTGACCATTGGACGTAATAAATTCCAGATTGACTACATTTGTAGATGCAACAATTTTTATTAATTTTATAATTTATCGCTCTCACGTGCTCATTTCTGTCTGTTAAGAACCAAAGATGTGCTACCTTTTTGTAGCATTTCTGACAATGCTAACATATTTTTTTGCCAAAACTCAGAGTTGTAACGCGAGCACATTCYCTATACTTGCTCAACATTTTTTGTGACAAAAGCATCAGTAGGCCTAGATTTGAAAATGTGATGGCAAGCCATTTAACTTCGATTTTTTAATTCGGTACATGGGCATTTYACCGCAAAAGCACTACGCACTACGTACTGTATTTACGCACAGACTTTTATCAGCAWRAAGTRCATTTGATGGAAACACAACTGTGATGGGAAAAGTAGCATATTGTGGATGAAAATGTTGCCAATTAGATATACATCTAACTATAGACACCCTAAAGACTGTGGCTAGTGCGCTACTCCATTGTCACTTTGATTATGCCTGCACATCATGGTTCACCAGAAGCCCCAAACATCTAAAGAATAAGCTACACACCAGCCAAAACAAGTTTGTAGGAATTGTACTTAATCCCCCCCCTCATTCTCATCTGGAGGTCGAGCATTTTAAACAGCTAGGCTGGCTATCTGTAGATAAAAAGAGTAGTATTAATTCAACTTTGTCAGGTCCACAGAATTATCATGGACTCAGCCCCCAGGAAAAAAATGTTAGATGTCCACCATCATAATACCAATTCAGTTTTAAATATAAGAGTCTATCTGGTAAGAAAACATTTGTATATACCTGCACTGTTGAGTGGAACAAACTACCACAGCAACTCAAAGCCATACAACCATAACCACTTTTAAAAAGAATGTCAAGCGCTGACTAATGTGTGAACAGTAGAACCTTTWGTCTGTATCTCTGTAATGTGTCTGTATCTTATGTAATTGTATACGTAAACATTTATAATAATAGGGACCACAATGGAAATAAGTCCCCTACTTTATTYTGCAATWTTGGTTACTTAAAAARYTTGTACTGTGTATGTCTGTTTTTTWWATTTACTGACAAATAAGATCAGTCAATCCAAACTGTGCAGCAGTTATTTGATGAATGGAAAGAGACATCTGTTACAAAACACTAAAAAGTGTAATAACAGTCAGAGATTGTCAAGCCAAGCCTTCGATACTGGGTAAGTCTACAAGGTAGGGAGGGATGTACTTTCTGTTTATCGAGATTGACATAGTCTATTTATTGTGGTGTTGAAAATGCAAACCATGATATTAAAGCGCCCAAAGTCTGTATGCTTTGTTTATTGGTTGTGTTGTGCATTGGCACAGAAACCTGTTGTTGGAAAATAATTATAAATATGGCATCAAAATGTTGAAAGTCTGATTTCCCCCTACAGCCCTACCAAGCAAAAGGCAGAAACTGCTCATTTGGTCWAGAATGAGTTAGTCATGTTTGCTACAATAAATACATGCTTAATCATGTGGACAAGTATCCTACCTCCATTGTATTGTGTTTTGGATAAAATGGGGGTCATGTTAAAAGTAACTGCATAAAGTTACTGTGAAACCAAGGTAAATAAAAGCCATTTTTCCCAGTTCCACGCTTTGAGCAGTTACTGCCTTTTTGCTTGGTAGGGCAGCCTGGCTGATCATTGAGCACAGTTACAAGCACACAATAATATTATAATAGTTTGTTTAAAATGTTTACATAATTTGCAAGAAGAACGATTTCACGAATAATCCTGTTTACATGGACACATTTGAAATCAGGATACTAATGGAAATTTTGAAAAATGAAAATCACCAAATCAAAATAAACGTTCTACCACAGTGACCATGATATTTTTCAGACATATTACGTACAGTTTGAATGTGAAAACTATTTCTAAGATACATACTGTCAGTTTTTCAAAACGTACTTCACTCGCGCTTCAAAGTAGTGCTTGCGCTACTGGTTCTGGCACATGCGCAGATCAAATACACAGCTGGAATGCTGATTAAGCTGTTTACATGTCCTAGTAATTAGAATGATTGATCATAAAACCAGATGTTTTAATCTGCATATCTTTACTTCAATTATGACCGTACGCTGATTAAGATTAGCATAGTAAAGTGTTTACATGACTAATGCCATACTCAGCCTCATGCCATAATTGGTCTAATATCGAATTATTAGTGTACATGTAAACGTCCTCACTTTCTGTAGCAGGCTCTGATCGAAGTGTAGGCCAGATGAAACAGTCTGGGAGAGTGATCTCGTACGTGGTGGTCGGCGAACTCTCAACCTTCTGGCCCGTAGCCCTTCGTGGCATCAACTGTGCCACAAAAGCAATCTGAAGTGGCAAAGTTGATATCCACGTTTATAAACACAGGGTCGCTATAGATATAATTATTTGTTGTAGTAAACATTATTTAGATTTCATTCTATGAAGATGGAAAGGCGTGCACATTTTCTTACAGTGCAAGGGGAGTGTCATGTGAAAATATTTGTATGTAAATACCCACAGCCATGGGAAGTAGAGGTGCAGAAGCACCCAATGACATTTTTATATAAGAAATATATATTAATAACAAAACAAATGTTGCCAATTACTATTATTCTTTTACTGCAGTAGTGCACTGGGCCTTTACAAGTCCTGCATATATGCGTATCGATATAGCCGCCTGTACAGCATGGGCAGACAGTTCACCATCCCCAAACTACTTCCCACAGCTATGAAAGCACCGGAGGGGATTACTCATATTTGGGGTGGTGGTATGATTAGATACAAATACTCATTGAAAAACAAGTTCAGCATCACCAGAAATACTTCCAGCAGCACAGTGACTTTAATAGGACAGAATCTGCAGACTGAAGACACAGCTGTCAAATTAAATATTATGTCACATGCGCCGAATACAACAGGTGTAGACCTTATGGTGAAATGTTTACTTACCAGTCCTTAACACTATTTATTGAACTGCATTGTTGGTTAAGAAAAGATTTACTAAATATCAAAGTAAAAAATGTAACAATAAACGTACATAACAATAACGAGGCTACATACAGGGGGTACCGGTACCGAGTCAATGAAGCGGGGTACATATTAGTCGAGGTAATTTGTACATATACAGTTGAAGTCAGAAGATTACATACACCTTAGCCAAATACATTTAAACTCAGTTTTTCACAATTCCTGACATTTAATCCTTCTAAAAAAGTCCCTGTCTTAGGTCAGTTAGGATCACCACTTTATTTTAAGAATGTGAAAGGTCAGAATAATAGTAGAGAGAATGATTTATTTACTTTTCTAGTGGGTCAGAAGTTTACATACACTCAATTAGTATTCGGTAGCTTTGCCTTTAAATTGTTTAACTTGGGTCAAACGTTTCAGGTAGCCTTCCACAAGCTTCCCACAATAAGTTGGGTGAGTATTGGCCCAGTCCTCCTGACAGAGCTGGTGTAACTGAGTCAGGTTTGTAGGCCTCCTTGCTCGCACACGCTTTTTCAGTTCTGCCTATACATTTTCTATGGGTTTGAGGTCAAGGCTTTGTGATTGCCACTCCAATACCTTGACTTTGTTGTCCTTAAGCCATTTTGCCACAACTTTGGAAGTATGCTTGGGGTCAGTTTCGATTTGGAAGACCCATTTGCGACCAAGCTTTAACTTCATGTCTGAGATGTTTCTTCAATATATCCACATAATTTTTCCTCCTCATGATGCCATCAGTCTCTCCTGCAGCAAAGCACCCCCACAACATGATGCTGCCACCCCCGTGCTTCACGGTTGGGGTGGTTTTCTTCGGCTTGCAAGCCTCCCCCTTTTACCTCCAAACATAACGATGGTCATTATGTTCAAACAGTTATATTTTTGTTTCATCAGACCAGAGGACATTTCTCCAAAAAGTACGAACTATGTCCCCATGTGCAGTTGCAAACCGTAGTCTGGCTTTTTTATGACGGTTCTGGAGCAGTGGCTTATTCCTTGCTGAGCGGCCTTTCAGGTTGTGTCGATATAGGACTCGTTTTACTGTGAATATAAATACTTTTGTACCTGATTCCTCCAGCATCTTCAGAAGGTCCTTTGCTATTGTTCTGGGATTGATTTGCACTTTTCTCACCAAAGTATGTTCATCTCTAGGAGACAGAATGCGTCTCCTTCCTGAGTGGTATGACGGCTGCGTGGTCCCATGGTGTTTATACTTGCGTACTATTGTTTGTACAGATGGTACCTTCAGTCAGATGGTACCTTTGTACAACGTGGTACCTTCAGTCATTTGGAAATTGCTCCTAAGGATGAACTAGACTTGTGGAGGTCTACAATTCTTTTTCTGAGGTCTTGGCTGATTTCTTTTGATTTTCCCATGATGTCAAGCAAAGAGGCACT
>NW_019943944.1:64745-74629 GCF_002910315.2 Salvelinus sp. IW2-2015
ATGGTCATTATGGCCAAACAGTTCTATTTTTGTTTCATCAGACCAGAGGACATGTATCCAAAAAGTACGAACTATGTCCCCATGTGCAGTTGCAAACCGTAGTCTGGCTTTTTTATGGCGGTTTTGGAGCAGTGGCTTATTCCTTGCTGAGCGGCCTTTCAGGTTGTGTCGATATAGGACTCATTTTACTGTGAATATAGATACTTTTGTACCTGATTCCTCCAGCATCTTCACAAGGTCCTTTGCTATTGTTCTGGGATTGATTTGCACTTTTCACACCAAAGTATGTTCATCTCTAGGAGACAGAATGCGTCTCCTTCCTTAGTGGTATGGCGGCTGCGAGGTCCCATGGTGTTTGTACAGATGAACGTGGTACCCTCAGACATTTGGAAATTGCTCCTAAGGATGAACCAGACTTGTGGAGGTCTACAATTTTTTTTCGGAGGTCTTGTCTGATTTCTTTTGATTTTCCCATGATGTCAAGCAAAGAGGCACTCTATTTGAAGGTAGGCTTTGAAACACATCCACAGGTACACCTCCAATTGACTCAAATTATGTCAGAGGTAACCTTTGGAGAAGAAAAAGTGACTATGCATAGATAATAAACAGCGAGTAGCAGCAGGGGGGGAGTGGAGGAGATGCAGAGTGGAGGAGATGAGAGAAGCACTGACTAGACCGAAGAACCATAACTTCTGACAGTTCATGATGAAATATACTATTGCTTTACTACTGATGATTACAGGGTTGACAGGTGAACACTTTAAGACTGGATTTACTTTTACAGATTTTTATAAGAGATATCGAGTCCAAGGATTTTTTCTAATGTTACTTTGTCTCCACAGGAATTCATGGTCAGACAGCGACTCAGTCTGAATCTGTAAATAGAAAAACTGATGGATCTCACAAACTGACCTGTACATATACTGGGTTTAGTGGCCATGATTGGTATGCTTGGATCAGACAAGCTCCTGGGAAAGGACTGGAGTGCAACGCAACTATTGGGAGTGGTAGCACTTACTACCCCCAGTCTGTTCAGGGTCGGTTCACCATCTCCAGAGACAACAGCAAGCAGCAGGTGTATCTCCAGATGAACAGTCTGAAGACTGAAGACTCTGCTGTTTATTATTGTGCCAGAGACACAGGAGGCTGCAGTGCTGTACAAAACCTGGTCGACACTGATCTTGGTATGTACAGTAAGTCTCTTGGGGGGACACAGATTATTAGACCTGGACTAAAAAGCATGCTCAATGGAGAATAAAAAAAGAGACGTGATCGTGTCTCAATGTAGTCAAGGTATGAAATTGTCATTTTCAAATATTTTGGGGGGGCTTAGCTGTGGTCAATTTGCAGTGTACACATTATCCCACTAAAATCTTTCTGCTGCTGAATCTAGTTGCCTACCCCTGCTTTAGGAGGTGGTTTCTCAGACACATATTAAGCCTGATATACCCGTTATTGATACACAAACCTGTTTGGGTTTTACTTTACCTTCTATAACGGTATTTTAATGTTTGGTTTGTTCATTGTGATATGCTGTGTTACGTACATTTTTATAGTTTACACAGTATCTTGTAAATCAAAGAGGAAAATGCAAAGCATGAATATGTTGGCTATATGAAGAAACATTTAATGTAGCTAAATTATAGGATCCCCTACCCTGTCACAATAACTCCTCCCTGGCATTTTTATTAACAACAGAATTAGAATAAACATTCTATTTCCACGATTTCAACAGTTCACCCAAGTGTTTTGATCTAAAATTGCAAGTCAAATCGCAACTGCAACATTTGGTTAAAAATAAGACCTAGATTTTTTGCCCATATCGTGCAGCCCTACGTAGCAGTGTGGAAATTATCTCAAATGAATGCAGGAAATTCATAAATTGATGAAATTGCAGGAAATAATTTTGTGGTTGAAATTGAATTGAACAGTATAAAACAATCAGAATGGAGAAAGACACATTAATATCAGTTAGAATGTATGTGTTGCACACCTAGGGTTACGCATCATTCATAAAGCAGACCTAGAACTTCTATTATTGAAAAACATAAAATACCATAAAAAAATACTGATATTTTTTGGCCATATCAACCAGCCCTAGTAAAAAATCTAAATGTTTATCCTCTTATACCAACCCCCTCACCTCTATGCTAAGAAGGTCATCTATTTATGTAAAGAGCAGTGTCCATCTGTCCTTCACTCAGTTGGAGTAGACAAGTGCAGCTTCCACCAGTTTAACTACAACACGAACCATGTTCCCTACATCTCTGCTGCTGCTGGCAGCTGCATCCTGTGAGTCAAAATCCCAACTAATTAGTAATGCTGAGTAATTTGGACAATCGTTCATTGTTTTCTTTTTCACAGGTGTGCACTGTGGTGTTGAGCTCACCCAGCAAGGCCCAATGGCCATAGAGCATGAARAGTCTTTGGACCTGTAAGGTCTGAGTATTCTTTGATTAATGATAACTACGCAACAACTTGGATCCAACAGCCAGCAGGGAAAGCACCAGAATGGATATATTTGGGGTGGTTAAATTATTAGATAAAAATATTTACTGAAAAACAAGTTCAGCATTTCCAAAGCCCCTGCTAGAAGCATAGTGACTAACAGGTCAAAGTCTGCAGACTGAAGACACAGCTATGCATTACTTTYCTCGCTACCCTCCACAGTGACACAAACCAGGGCCAGACCTGTATTAAAACCTTCAGCCCATTTTGAACAATAATATAGATGTTAGTGTAACAGCTTAGACCACTTCAACAGATAATAGTATCCTCTAAAACAAGAGAGATGACAACAAGATAAGTTGTCTGGTTCGTGGACAACTTCACTTAGAATTTATTAAAAACATTCTCAAAATATCTATTTTGTATTTTTCTTTTGGTATCAAAAATAATCACTCACATATAAACCATCTATCACAAACACGTAAAAATACACTTGGACCTAATTCCTATTTAACAAATTCACWCCCTCACTCATTCATTCATTACCCAGTGCAAGACCATTCACATGCACACTGGCCTATCCCCACAGCTTAAAACTTTTCATTTAACTAGCATACATGGCTAGAAACACAGTGCAATATATCCACTAACCCTCCCRGAGTAACAATGAGCAGCCATCTGTTACAACAACTTCATAAAACCACTAACAGACCATTAGTAGTATATTTTACTTACAAATAACGATAAAGCGCATAACTTTATACATAATACCGACCTATAAAAGAGGAGAAATGAGACTGMAAATAAGATGTCTGGTTCAGTGTTGCCAACTCCTCAGTAAGGAAAGTAGCTATTGGCTGTCCTAAAAGTCGCTAGAAGTCGCTAAATGACGTCATCGCCTAATTTGCATAATTTGCCATGTGCATGTAATTGTGATGGGCGCTGTAGGAGAGAGGAATAACGTCGTGGGAGAGACAAAAAAGTGAGTAAAAAACACCCTAAATGTGTTTAGAACTACAAATGAACTTTCTTCTGTCGATTCTTGTTTTTTATGTCACAATTCCAACCCTCCTCCTTTGGAACGGCAAAAGTGACCCAAAAGAGACACTTAGTTTTTTATTTTATTTATTTATTTATTTGTTTTTTTTGTTTAGTTTTCTTAATTTGGTTTGGTTTTTAACCTCATGGTCCACTTAGGAGCCTAAAACAAGTCAGAGTAAAACATTAACATTTTTGACCATAACATTTTTTACATTTGTTTGTATACAACCTACATTAACAATCTAAATTGGCCAAAAAGAAACAATAGAAAAAACTGTCAATGGCAATGTGAGAAAATTATGGTAACTAGTCTGGCCCTAATTCAGGTAAAAAGAAATGTTTTATGTAAACCAGGGCGGGATCAGCCAGCGGAGGCTTCCCGCATGCGCGATTCATTTGCAGTCTGGACGCGGAGGGGTGAACATCTCCTGCTCTGACAGCAGCGCAAGGAATAGTGCTGTGAGTGCTTTGGGACGGGGGTGAGGCCCACGGCACTTTTTAGAAAATATGTCGCTAGAGGGGTCTGAATACTAGCTAAATATAGCAACAAAGTCGCTAAATTGGCAACACTGGTCTGGTTTCGCTCAGAACAAGGAAGTAGTGTGAAGGTTAAAGTACATTACCAACCAGAGCTCCCAGATATCGCAGTCTCCCCCTTGTGGTGACTCTTGGTATGAACAACATCCAATGTAACGTCTGGAGGACATACGTTCTTAAACAGAATATTTATTTAGAAAAATAAGGCGTACATTTTGTGTGTGTCACATTAGCTGGCAGACATACTTATACTAATACCACAGTATTAGCACAGAATTAGTAGTGATATTCAGTCATTATATTATTTAGTAGCATGCTCCCCTTTTAATTTGTTTGTTTACATTGGTTTATTCTGAGTGCAGGATGACTAATTATCCCTAATCAGGCCACTAGAGGGCAAGCTAGGTTAACTGGAGGGTTGTTATGGCATGAAGTACAGTATATTTGCATAATTGTTACCAGAACATGTAGTGTTTATTAGGCAGCATCATTATGCAGCACCAGTATGTCCAGAATTCACATACTAAAGGAGAGCTTGGTCAAAATACCCTATACTAATAATATTTAACCCATATGATAAACTTTGAATCATATTATGAAGTAAATTAAACGCTTAACAATCATATAGACATACAACACAGTGCCTCTTGAGTAGTGAAGTAATCAATGGACTGTATTTAAACTCTATTTGCTCTTCCCACCCAGTGAGGAGGAGTCAATGCAAAACTCTGAGCTCTTCCATCACTACTTAACTCACTGCAGAGTGGATGAAAGGCACACTGACTAGACTGAGGAACAGAGACACATTATACAAGAGTTCATCATGACATTTACTGCTGTGTTTCTACTACTGATAATAGGACTGACAGGTGAAGACCAATATTGTTAGAATGTAACCTTCATATTGTTATGTGAGGTTTTGAGTCCAGCTATTAGCTCTAATGTTACTTTCTTCCAACAGGTGTTCAGAGTCAGACGTTGACTGAGTCTGGACCAGTGGTTAAAAAGCCGTTAGAAGCCCAAAAACTGACCTGTACAGCCTCTATTTTAGACATAAATGGCTACTGGATGGCATGGATCAAACAGGCTCCTGGTAAAGGACTAGAATTTGTGGCAGCGCATTATGACAGTAGCAATATTGCCTACTCTCAGTCTGTTCAGGGTCGGTTCACCATCTCCAGAGACAACAGCAAGCAGCAGGTGTATCTCCAGATGAACAGTCTGAAGACTGAAGACTCTGCTGTTTATTATTGTGCCAGAGACACAGTGACACAGGAGGCTGCAGCACTGTACAAAAACTGATCTCAGTGTAAAACTCTCTGAGTCTATGACCCATTCTCTGTCCCCATCAACAACACACAAACTGGTCAACACATACCATACAGACTAATGATGACTGATAATGAAATATTAAAAACATAAAAATATTGGATAAGAAAATAAATAACTCACAAATAGACATTTAATGGGCTGAGTATAGATCCTTGAGGGACACCAAAAGTTAGATTTCTATGTTGTGCCATTGCAAGAAATATTGATGACAATTTGCCATCCATCGAGTTAGACTCGACTATTTCTTCCATGTTACTCGTCCTAGTCGTTTACTGGCCAACAAGCTACTCAGATCAATTAGCTGGTATAGCAAATATTGAATCTGAAACAGAGGAATTACTATCAGAACCCAAATTAAGAAATCAAAGATTCTCCCGCTTCTATAAAGAACTGTAGACCGCTGATTGTAAATCTACACCAAGCCAGACTAAGTCCTTTCTAAAATAATTAAGATGGTGAGGAAAGCAATTTTAAAGAATAACCAGGCATCCTCTACTGACGGAATGAGGTCAATATCCTTCCAGGATACCTGGGCCAGGTTGATTAGAAAGGCCTGTTCGCTGAAGTGTTTTAGGGAGCGTTTGACAATGATGAGGGGTGGTCATTACGGACGCAGGCAATGAGGTAGTGATCGCTGAGATCCTGGTTGAAGACAGCAGAGGTGTATTTGGAGGGCAGGTTGGTCAGGATGATATCTATGAGGGTGCCAATGTTTACAGATTTGGGGTTGTACCTGGTAGGTTCATTGATCATTTGTGTGAGATTGAGGGCATCTAGCTTAGATTGTAGGACGGCCAGGGTGTTAAGCATGTCCCAATTTAGGTCACCTAACGGTACGAGCTCTGAAGTTAGATAGGGGACAATCAATTCACATATGGTGTCCAGGGCACAGCTGGGGGCAGAAGGTGGTCTATAGCAAGCGGCAACAGTGAGAGACTTGTTTCTGGAAAGGTGGATT
Source organism: Salvelinus sp. IW2-2015 (assembly GCF_002910315.2). Taxonomy (NCBI): domain Eukaryota; kingdom Metazoa; phylum Chordata; class Actinopteri; order Salmoniformes; family Salmonidae; genus Salvelinus; species Salvelinus sp. IW2-2015. The sequence continues at coordinate 71,062 of NW_019943944.1, forward strand.
TTTKAAAGTAGAAGCTCGTATTGTTTGGGAACAGACCTGGATAGTATGACAGAACTCTGCAGGCTATCTCTGCAGTAGATTGCAAGGAAGAGATATGTCATTCCATGAAGGTAAATACATGCTTATTTTTAAAACCCTTTATTATTTTCATCAAAATGTTACTACCCACATTTAAACATATTATAATTACTATTTTGAAATATATTTTGTTCATAGAAAAAAGTCATTGAGTATTTTCCTCTGTGTAAACCGATAGCTTGTAACCTAACACCATGCCACACACACACACACACACACACACACACACACACACACACACACAACCTTGGGGAGAGACAGAGACAGAGAGAGCCTGATATTTCCTTAAAGGTAAATTACATTTTCTTTAAAAAAAATGTTATTTCTTAACAAAAAATATTTTACTACCATTAAAATATATTACTATTATTAAAAGTTTACTATGTAATATTAAACTATAACTCCATTTTTGTACTAAACTTTTATATTATTACTACATGTTATTATCACACATTAATACATTTTAAAACCCATTAAATGTTTGTGTATAATTAGTTATTTGTCTTTAGAAAATAATGTTTTCAGTAAGTTTCTCTCTCTGGTGTAACTTAACACCCTGTCTCACACACACCCACATACACACAACATGTTTTCTGTCGTTTCTGTGGTTTATCTGTGTCAGACTTGTCATAGGACAAGTCTAACACTTACTTGTACTCAGGTAGACGTACCTGGAAAAAAATGTTTAATTTCACAAGCTCCCTAAACAGCAGCTCCATAAGTTCACTACAAAAATTCACAACTGTTTCAAATGTTCAAACTCAGGCCTCCCCTAGTCACTACATACATTTCCAGCTGTTTAAAATTGTTAAACTCAGGCCTCCCCATTCACTACATCAATTCCCAACTGTTTCAAATGTTCAAACACATTCAACAGTTCAACAAGGTCCATACACATTGCAAACATTTGCTTTACCATAAAACAGCTCCACTATCATGTTGCATAAGCACTCACTCGATAGCGTGAGAACAGGATGTCCATAGCGTGAGAACATCCAGACAGGATGTCCATAAAAGGGCATGAACATGTGACACTAAAAATAGATCATTAATCCCTTTTGGACAAATACCATATACTGTATTCTCTCTACTATGCATTCGTGCAGGTAGCATTCTCCTGGCATCCACCAAACCCAGATTCGACCGTTGGACTGCCGGAAGGTGAAGTGTGATACAGGATTGTGTGCTGCTGCTCGGCCATGGAAACCCATTTCATGAAGCTCCTGACGACCAGTTATTATGCTGAAGTTGCTGCCAGAGGCAGTTTGGAACTCGGTAGTGAGTGCTGCAACCGAGGCCCAGCGATATTTACGCGCTACACTCTTCAGCACTCAACGGACCCATTCTGTGAGCTTCTGTGGCCTACCACTTCGCGGCTGAGCCTTTGTTGCTCTTAGACGTGTCCACTACACAATAACAGCATTTACAGTTGCCCGGGGCAGCTCTAGCAGGGAAAACACTCATAAAAACTGTTTTTGCTTTTTCATTATGGGGTATTGTGTGTAGATTGAGGAGGGGAAAAAAATATTGAAACCATTTTTGAATAAGGCTGTAACGTACACACAATATCCCATAAAAACAAAGTCAAACCCTGTTTTTAGAAAAAAATTCTAATGTATTGATAATGAAATACAGAAATAGCTAACTTACATAATTATTCACACCCTGAGTCAATACTTTGAAAAATAACCTTTGGCGGTGATTACAACTGCCACATACGTCTCGTGTCTGAACCATTGAATTGCGACTCTACTTCGTCTCTATACTGATGCTTAGCTTGTTTGATTTCCTTGCGGGGGGAATAGCTACACTGTTTGTATTCGGTCATGTTTCCGGTCGCCTTGCCATGATTAAAAGCAGTGGTTCGCGCTTTCAGTTTTGCGCCAATGCTGCCATCAATCCACGGTTTCTGGTTGGGGAAGGATTTAATATTCACCGTGGGTACCACATCACCGATGCACTTGCTAATAAACTCGCTCACCGAATCAGCATATACATCAATGTTATTGTCAGATGCTATCCGGAACATATCCCAGTCCACGGGATTGAAGCAATCTTGAAGCATGGAATCAGATTGGTCGGAGCAGCAATGAACAGACCTGAGCACAGGCTTTCCTGTTTTACTTTCTGTTGATTGTTTATCATTGCTAGACAGCCATTTTCTAGTCTTGCCATAGATTTTCAAGCCGATTTAAGTCAAAATTGTAACTAGACAATTCAACAATTGTAACGATAGTTTATTTCGTCCTCCTCATCGGACGAGGAGGAGCAAGGAACGGACAAATATGCAAAGTGGTAAGTTTCCCTGATATTTAATGTTCACGAAAACAATATACACTACAAAATAACAAACGAACATACCGAAACAGTCCCGTGTGGCAAAACACTAACACAGGAACAAACACCCACAAATCACACGTGAAACCCAGGCTGCCTAAGTATGATTCTCAATCAGGGACAACGAATGACAGCTGCCTCTGATTGAGAATCATACCAGGCCGAACACAAAAACCCCAACATAGAAAAACACACATAGACAACCCACCCCAACTCACGCCCTGACCATACGAAATAAATACAAAACAAGGGAAATAAGGCCAGGAACGTGACAACAATATACAATGTCATCTTGGTAAACTACTCCAGTGTATATTTTACCTTGTGTTTTAGGTTATTGTCCTGCTGAAAGGTAAATTTGTCTCCCAGTGTCTGGTGTAAAGCAGACTGAATCACATTTTCCTCTAGGATTTTGCCTGTGCATATAGCTATATTCTGTTAAAAAATATATTTTTTACCTACTATTCCTTGCCGATGACAAGCATACAGTTAACAGTCACTTTAATTGTGTTTAAATATTGCATCACCCCATCTCATATGCATATACTGTATTCTATACTTTGCCACACTATCTCCAATGGCGCTCTGACAAATATGTATATATGTGTAACAGATGTATCATGTACTCTCCATGCGTTGTGTTTTCTCATAATAAATCACTTCGGCCAGTGGTCCCAGTTGAGCATCATTTATTTCTGCTGTTGTTAAATGGGAAACAGCACGTTAGTTGTGCAGGGCTTAACAGTGTTGATGGCTGTCGATGGCAAAATCCCTTGCATCACATTTTCATACTGGGCCAACAAAATACAAAAATACAATACAAAATATAACGTGTGTAAATACCTGTTGTTAAATGGGAAACAGCACGTTAGTTGTGCCGGGCTTAACAGTGTTGATGGCTGTCGATGGCAAAATCTGTAGCATGAAGACAACTGTGTTAGCCGTGGCTTATGTGACCATGACATCGGTGTATGCTAGCTAACACAATTATTTACAGCAATCATATGCCAAAGCACATCCCAGAAAGCCCCTCAATCCCTAACAGGTACCATATACCCACACATGTATAAAATCAGTAACGTACAGGAAACTTGTACACATTGTAAAATAGAAAATAGAAAACAGTATTCAGAACGTGACCTACCCCTTGCAT
>NW_019943944.1:75446-79779 GCF_002910315.2 Salvelinus sp. IW2-2015
CACATCTCATCTGAGTGAAGACCTTGACGTTTCGCGAGGTGACCCCACGCCCACCCTATCTGCAAGCGGGGCCCATCACAAAACACCCCATTATGTCAATCAGAGGTTGAAACCAACCAATCGCAGAACTGCCCATACCGCTTGAACATCACACATCAAAGGCATATTCATTTTAGAGGCAAAAGTCTGGAAGACATGAGAACCCATACCCCTGTACATTCTCCCCTGCCTGCGTCATTTCACACGCATACTACCAAAGAACACATACTAAAAATGAGAGGGATTCAAATTACCCTTGCAATGAACGTAAATACACTACGTCACCATTATTATGTTCCAGAGTAGCCAAAAAAGTAGCGCTATATTCTAAAAGAGAATTAAGGGGAATTCAAAGAACCCCGTAGGAAAACATTGCCTTTTACCATGGTTCAGTTACACTCCCAGTGAACAAAATGAAAGAAGGAAAACCTTCCAGAAACAAAAAAACCCTTGGCCTACCAATGACGCCCCTGACCCAGTAACCTCCTTATAAGAGAGCAACAGCAAAGGACTTTGAAGAGATGCTGGAAGGAGGAAACAGGTACAAAAAGTATCTATATCCACAGTAAAACGATCGTATATCAAACATAACCTGATAAGCGCTCAGCAAGGAAGAAGGCTACTGCTCCAAAACCACTATAAAAAAGCCAGGGACTACAGGTTTGTTAACTGCACATGGAGGAAGAACTCGAGATGGAGTTAAAGAAAATGTGTGATGCGAGACATTAACTTCATTAATCTCTGAGGGATGAAGTAAAGAAAGTACTGGAGTATTAGATGGTACCAGCACTTAATCATAAGACTCTCGATATGGACTAAAAGAGAAGTGTGAGGTAGATGCGAGCAACAGTATTGAGAATTAAGACCAGGATGAGCTAACGGAAGTTGTTGATGATATACCGAGAAATTATAGATAAGGACTCTAGATTGGGAGAGTGAGAGAAGGGAAAATAGTATGGATGAAGGCTTAGCCGAAATATATAATAAGACTCAGATTGAGCTCGAGAGAGGAAGTGGTGATGGCTACCAGTATGAGCATAAGACTCAGATTGAGTAAAGGAGTGGTGATGTACAGTATTATAATAAAGACTCCAGATGAGTAAGAGAAGTGGGATGAGCGAAGATAACTACCATCTAGACCTATACAGCTGAGTTAAGCTAGAAAAAATGGTTGCATAGGTACACAGTATAGAATAGAGACTCAGATGCGAGTAAAGGAAGTGGTTGATGTACAGCTATATCATAAGACTCAGATTGATTAAAGGAAGTGGTGATGGTTAAGTATATAATAAGACTCAGATGGCAGTAAAAGGAAGTGGTGATGTACAGTATATAATAAGGACCTTCAGATGGAGTAAGGAAGTGGTGAATGTACAGTATATAATTAAGACCTCAGATTGAGTAAAGAATGGAGATGCGTACAGTATATAATAGACTCAGATGGAGTTAAAGGAAGTGGTGATGGTACAGATATAATTAAGACTCAGATTGAGTAAAGGAATGGTGATGTACAGGTATATAAATAAGACTCAGATTGAGTAAAGAAATGAGTGATGGTACAGTTATATAATAAGACTCAATTGAGTAAAGGAAGTGGTGATGCGCTACAGTAGGATTATAAGAGCGACTACGACAGTATGCAGTAAAGGATAGTTAGATGGTACAGTAGATAAATAAGACTCAGAGGGTGATAAAGTGAAGTGTGGTGATGGGTACAGGTATATAATAAGAGGTGTCACTTGGTAATAGGAAGTGCTGCGTCGATGGTACCAGAGTATGGAGTTCATAAGGACATCTATGAGCTGAGTAAAAGGAAGTGGTATGTGGCATACAAGTATCATATATCAGAGACCAGATGAGAGTATAAAGTAATGGTGCGCATATCGTTTAACAGGTATAGATCATAAGGACACAAGGAACTAAGAGGAGTAAAGGATAGTATGACTGATGCGTGTACAGTATAGACAATGAAGACTTCAGATGTGGAGTAAAGGAAAAGTGGTGATCGTACAGTGTATAGTAATAAGACTGCAAGATTGAGTATAAAGTAAGATTGTAGTGAATCTGAGACATTACCAGACATATAAGTATCTAAGACTCAATGATTGCGATAAAGTTACAAGTGGTGATGGTAACAGTATATTTAATAGATCAGATGGAGTAAAGGAAGTGGTGATGGTGTGTACAGTATATAAATAAGACCTCAGATTTGAGAGTAAAGAGGAATTAGCTTTATGGTGAACCAGGCAAATGAGTATGAGAGAGCGTTCAGACTTGCCGAAGATAAAATAAGTGGGATATAAGGTACAGGAACATCAAATAAGCACTCGAATGAGTATAAGAGCGAGATAGTGGTGATAGCGTACATGTTACTATAATAATGACTCAGATTGAGTGAAAGAACTGTGATTGGCCACACGTATATTATAGTAAGTCTCAATTGAGTAAAGGAAGTGGTGATGTACAGTATATAATAAGACTCAGATTGAGTAAGGAAGTGGTATGGTACAGTGAATAAGTAGACTCAGATGAGTAAAGGAAGTGGTGATGGTACAGTATATAATAAGACTCAATTGAGAAAATGAAGTTGGTGATGTACAGTATATCATAAGACGCAGATGAGCTAAAGGAAGTTGTGATGGTACCCCCATATATAATAAGACTCAGATGGGTTACAACAAGGAAGTGGTTGACTGGTACAGTCACCATCCCCCTCATTTCTACATAGACTCAGATTAGTAGGAACGATGGTGATTGATACAGGCTAGCTAATAGACTCAGATTGTGGTAATGTCAGGAAAGTGGGATGTACGTATATAATAAGACTCGCAGATGGAGTATAAGGAAGTATGTGATGGTAACAGAGGTATCTATTTACCAATAAGACTCTATCGCGTAAAGAGGTGAGAGGTGATGGTTAGGTAGCATAGAAGGCTAGAAAAATGTTGATCCCCAAAAATGCTCAACATCATCCTCATGAATGTAGCTGGGCTGTTGCACAGTCCTTGTGGAAGACGGTTATATTCATATAACCCAAAAGGAGAAGTGAAGGCTGTAAACTTCTTGTCGTCTTCATGCACCTCCACATTGTAGTAGCCTGAGGTCAAATCCATTGTAGAGAAGAAGGCATTGCCACCCAGGGCCGCCAGAGCATCAGCTTGGTGAGGTAGAGGGTGAGCATCCTTTACGGTGCGAGCATTYAGCCATCGGAAGTCTGTACACAGTCTCAGATCGCCAGACTTCTTCCAGACCAGCACGAGCGGGGAGGCATACTCACTGCTGGATTTCCTGATTATCTCTCGCTCTTCCATCTCATCCAAGGCCTGCCTGAGCTTGTCATAATGGTTAGGGGAGAGCCTACGGTAAGGTAGCCTAAAAGGCTTAGTGTCACTGAATCTGATGCGATGGACATATCCAGTAGCCTTCCCGCAATCTAGTTTGTTCCGGTAGAAGATACACTCGTAGCGGGCTATTAGCTGAACTAGCCGAGCTTTACACTGTTGCGACAACTGAGTGGACTCAATGTCAATGTCACCTAGCCCTAACTCGTGCAACACCTCACTTGTCACTCTGTGCGGTTTTACGGCACTGTCAACAGTCAAGCTATCTCCACTACCATTGTCAAGTCTTGATTGGCATCCATTTTGTGTACCTGCTGCACCAGGGGGACCGGTTCGACAGTGGGCCCATCTATGTAGTCAGTGTCAAAGTCCCTCTAATGCCATGCAAGGAAAAACATCCGCTATCTTGGCATTGCGTCTCACCGTTACTGGCTTTGGTGAGGGATTGATAACTTTGACAGGGACCCAGCCATCGCTCCACAATGTCGCTACTGTTCTCCCCACTAGAATGTTTTTCGGTCTTGAGCGTGCCCTCGTAGGCTCAATAACGACAGCACTGCCTGCAGATACATTTTGAGGCGTACACAACCGGCCCCAGACTAAATGTTCCTGCATGGGCTCCAATGTGACCGCCTGCTTCAGCCTTACCGTGCCCACTCTTTCCGGCACTTCTGTCCCTTTCCATCTCTCTACATTAGCCAGCAGACAGAACAGTTTGTCATCTCCATTGTGTTCAGATGATGACATCTTCTCCCAGAAGTCACCGGTCGTCTTCAGCTCCCTGATGAGGTGTTTTATCACGTTGCTGCCTAGGATGAGCTCATCACGTTGGCCATCCACTACTAGAACAGGGACAGAGACACTGCTGCCATACACAGACAGATTCAATTCACACACACCTACAGGCTTGGTCTTCAACCCCCCGCAGCCAACCAACACCACTTCAGTCGGAC
>NW_019943944.1:80132-94827 GCF_002910315.2 Salvelinus sp. IW2-2015
TTTTTCGTTCGACTTGACTTTCATCCACAAACACTTAAAATATATTGACTCTAAATTCTAGCAACCACTAATTATAATGCTGTGATTTCATCCCCACACACTTTGCATTGCAAAGGCGTTCTTCCCTTCTGCGGCCTCCTCTTGAAACGGTTATTATAGCGCCTAAGACCCGTTCAGGCATGGCCCACACACGATCAATGCCTCAGAGCCATTTGTGGGGTGCTGCAAGGGTCGGGCAGTTGGCAACAGCCGACAACTGGCCTACTACTTCCTCGTCCAGTGTGGACCATGGCCAGCCGCAGACTTGGAAGCCTTTACACTTCCTCTGTACTCCTCCAGCCTGCCATGACCTCCGCAGCCCGGCCACTCATGCAATGGTTTGCACATGAATATTCAATGAACAGCTCTGGTTCGACAGTGCTGATGAACATTGGACATCAGAACACGTGATGATTGTCTTAGCTCCTTGTTCTGCCTCTTCAAACAGTCCTCTGCCACCTCTATGGCTCTGTTCAGTCTGATCCAGTAATCAAATGGAGTCTCACCATTCCATTGCAACGTAGAATAAACATCAGCTAGGGGCATGTCAGATGATTGTGTCGCTTAAAGTGAGCTTCAGAAGTCAAAAACCGGTCTTGGCCCTGGCTTAAGTCAACTGGGTTACTGCGTAGGCTTACTCTAACCACGTCACTGCCCGCCCTGTCAGCTTACCCAAAACTTCATCTACCTCTCCTGCCACCATAGCCCTCTTCTGCATGTACACTAACATGGTCTCCTCCCACTCATGCACTGTGCATTCCTCTGAACCATCCCCCCTGAAAACACACGTTCCCTGACATCATTTTTCACCACTACATTTAGACTAGAGCTGGCCCCAACCTTTGGTACCACCAACATAATCAACCTTCTGTCCACCCCATCTCCATAGCCTTTGATTCCAAACAAGAGCAAATTTTCACCTATGGAGTAACTATCTGCTTAACAATGCCGCCAGGAAATCCACAGACACATCCTCCTTCCTAGGATTAGGTGAAACTGGCTCGATGCACCGAGTTGATACTTCTAAATCATGTGAAAGCGCACACGTGCCTGCGTAGTTGCCTGCCCAGAGGTGTGGAAGTAACTGAGAAAATAGCTGCCCCCCTACCACGGCAGTGAAGTGTTAAACATGAAAACTCCCTACCTCTCCCAAAACTTTCCACTTTTAAAATAAATAAAAAAAATATATATTTTTTTCTTTTGTTGTTGTAAATTCAAGTCCCCCCAAAAAATATGAAAATTATCACAACTCAATATGAAAACACTCTATAAAATCAGCTTGAACTTAATGCACTCAAAAAAAAGTTCAGTAGTAGTTGTCTAACAAGACCAAGAATCAACACAGAAAAGAAACAAGAAACACTTAATAAATAGTTGTCCCACCGTGTGGTAGAAAATGGCATCACCTCACGTTAATGGCTTCAAGGTCACTAGCGTAACAGCACAATTACATCACTAAATAATCATAACATCACCACATACAACTAATAAACATATATTATATTCCCCACTCACTCATGCTACTAGGAGCTCCCTGAGAACTTCCACTTGCGCAGAATGCAAAACCTAGCCTTAGGCGTGCATCAGCAACCACAGTACTTCTTGAAGCCGGGTCTCCAGTCCCTCCACGTGACTTCGGCGCAAGACAAAAAGACGAGTCACGCACCAGTTAACAGATGTATCATTTACTCTCCATGCGTTTGTTTTCTCATAATAAATCACTCTGCCAGTGGTCCAGTTGAGCATCATTATTTCTGCTGTTGTTAAATGGGAAACAGCACGTTAGTTGTGCAGGGCTTAACATGTTGATGGCTCGATGCAAAATCCCTGCATCACATTTTCATACTGGCGAACAAAATACAAAAATACAATACAAAATATAACATGTGTAAATACCTGTTGTTAAATGGGAAGCACACGTTAGTTGTGCGGCTTACAGTGTTGATGGCTGTCGATGGCCAAAATCTGTAGCATGAAGACAACTGTGTTAGCCGTGGCTTATGTGACCATGACATCGGTGTATGCTAGCTAACACAATTATTACAGCAATCATATGCCAAAGCACATCCCAGAAAGCCCCTCAATCCCTAACAGTACCATATACCCACACATGTATAAAATCAGTAACGTACAGCAAACTTGTAACATTGTAAAAGAAAATAGAAACAGTATCAGAACGTGACCTACCCTTGCATCACATTTTCATACTGGAAGACCTGACGTTCGCGATCTCCCCCTATCTGAAGGGGCCAATCACAACACCCCTATTTCATCAGAGTTAACTAACAATAAGAATGCTTGAACATAAAATACACATTTTCTTAGAGGCAAGTGAAACATAACCAACCTGTTAACGGTGGTCCTCCTCCTCTTCAACCGAAAAAGGAGGTATTGAGGAACCAAGGCGCAGCGTTGTGAACACATAATATTTAATAAAGACAAGACGAAAACACGAACTTCACTATAAACTAACAAAACAACAAACGGAGTAGACAGACCTGAACGAGAACGAGGAACTTACATTAAACACGAGAACGCACGAACAGGGAAAATAGCCTACACATAAAATGACGATGTACAACACAAACCGAACAGTCCCGTATGGTGCGACAAACACTGACACAGGAGACAACCACCCACAACGAACACTGTGAAACAACCTACCTAAATATGACTCTCAATTAGAGGAACGCCAAACACCTGCCTCTAATTGAGAGCCATACCAGGCAACCCTTAAKCCAACATAGAAACAGACAACATAGAATGCCCACCCAAACTCACGTCCTGACCAACTAACACATACAACAAACTAACAGAAATAGGTCAGGAACGTGACACCCTGTTACATATGTGCAATCATTCCTTACTTAGATTTACGTGTATTTTGGGTATATGTTGTGAAACTATTAGATATTACTTGTTAGATATTACTGCACTGTCATAGCTAGAAGCACAAGCATTTCGCTAAACCCGCAATAACATATGCTAAACACGTGTATGTAACCAATACATTTGGTTTGATTTGAACATGATGCAACCTCCACCACGCTTGAAACTATGTGCCATTGAAAAACCTCCCTGGTCTTTGTGCTTGAATCTGTGCTTGAAATTCACTACTAATTGAATGTGTTGGGTACAGAGATGGGTAGTTATTCATTCATGTTAACCACTATTATTGAACATGGAATGAGTCCATGCAACTTATTTTGCGATTTGTTAAGCACATTTTGACTTATGAACTTATTTAGGCTTGCCGTAACAAAGGGATTGAATACTTATTGACTCAAGACATTTCAGCTTTAAATTCAGACAATCTCCGAAGACCATCTCCCTCAGTCACCTTAAAACCCCTTCCAGTCTCCTCCTTTACTTCCAGAATTGTAGAACTTCCCCACAATGAGACTTCTAGAATGTGTGTTCCTCCTGGCTCTCAGGTGAGTTATCTGGAGTTATTTCTGTCCAGTGTAGGAGAGAGGAGGGGAGCTGTGCTATTAGGCTGGAGGGTCACAATAATCTAAACTGTCTGTTTCTCAGCTGTTCAGGGGCAGTCACTCACCTCCTCTGAGCCAATGGGGAAGAGACCTGGAGAGTCAGTAACACTGTCCTGTACAGCTTCTGGAATCTCCATGGGTAGGTACTGGATGCAATGGCTCCATCAGAAAAAGACAAGAGTAGATTGGGAAAGGACAAGAGTGGATTGGGCAAATTGATTGGGACACTGGCACTATACTTGCCCAGTCTCTTCAGGGAAGTTCACCATAACCAAACATAGCTCCAAAAACCAGCTGTGCTTCAAGGTGAAAAGCCTGAAGACTGAAGACTGTTGTGTGTTACTATAGTGACACAGGATGCTGCAGTGCCATAAAAAAACTGATTAACACTGATCTCAGTGTGAGGCAAAAAGGTGTGTCTGTTCTTTAAACACACACACTACTCAACAGTAGTGAAAAAAACACTGATATCAATATTATCCAGATAAAATAATCCACTCACATTATAACAGTGAAAAACACATTGTTTACATGAACCCAAAGACATGAACCCAACTGTTAGCAATTCAGACTTCATATTAGCTATTACGTTTTGAGTATTTGTATTGGACGGAATTATATTAATGTGATCAGCAAATAGAAATATACTCATTATAGGCAGATTGGACTGACATTACAACATTACAAGTCCTGTACTAACTAATACTGAACAATGAGGACTGTCTGTAGTTTAATATTTATGGAGGTATTCATACAAGGTACGTAATGTATGTAAGTCTGTTGTGTCCACTACAATCACTCTCAGACAATAGGCTTTTTAAAATAGTTTTTATTGTGACCGCTTTAACTAACAAACTACAGAATTATGCCCTACAGATTAAAACAACTGGATGTGTTCGAACTTCAAAGTAAACAATTTATTTGATAGTTTGTCAAATGTTGTTTGTCATTTTGAATTTCTACATGTTTTCAGGGCCAAACTGACTGAGTCTGAACCAGTGGCTAAAATACCTGGAGAATCCCACAAACTGACCTGTACATATTCTGGAATCTCAACTAGCTCCAAGTTTAATTTGATCAACGACTGTAAACAACGAGCAGAACAGAACCATTCATAATGCTGCACAACGCATTCCATAAGAGATTTTTGGATTATTATTATGATAAATAATTGTTCTACTCAACATCACTGTGATACTAGTAATTTGTAATCTGTACTTAATCCTGAATCTCTTACTTTGTTACAAATCAATTCCCTTCTTTGTATAAAAAGAGTCTGTCTCTCTTTCACTCAGTTGGAGTAAATAAGTGTTGTTCCCATCAGTTCAGCTTCCTCACAAACCATGTTCACCGGGGGTTCGGTCTTGCTCGGGGTCCACGGGGTTTAACACGCATTACCAAGCATTATTCTAAGCATGATCAGAGAGAGAGAGAGATACAAAGAAACCATGGCTTGTGCCATGGCCTATAGCTCATGGGAGAGGGAAAGAAAGAGAGACAGTGTATATCTCACTACAGCAGGTCAGGAACAAAAAAGAAAGAGACAATGAACCTAAGACCCTTTTATAACATCTGACTTGTTTGGATTCAAAATCTGAGTTGTTGACCATTGGCATTACTGTAAAGTTAACCTCCAATCAGATATCAACCCTACAGACCTACACTCCACACTGCCCCTTTCCCACCTAGACAAAAGGAGCACCTACAATTGAAGTCGGAAGTTTACATACACCTTAGCCAAATACATTTAAACTCAGTTTTTCACAATTCCTGACATTTAATCCTACTAATAATTCCCTATCTTAGGTCAGTTAGGATCATCACTTTATTTTAAGAATGTAAAATGTCAGAATAATAGTAAAGAGAATTATTTATTTCAGCTTTTATTTCTTTCATCACATTCCCAGTGGGTCAGAAGTTTACATACACTCAAGTTTACATTTCTCCAAAAAGTACGATCTTTGTCCCCATGTGCAGTTGCAAACCGTAGTCTGGCTTTTTTATGGTGGTTTTGGAGCAGTGGCTTCTTCCTTGCTGAGTGGCCTTTCAGGTTATGTCGATATAGGACTCATTTTACTGTGGATATAGATACTTTTGTACCGGTTTCCTCCAGCATCTTCACAAGGTCCTTTTCTTGTTGTTCTGGGATTGATTTGCACTTTTCACACCAAAGTACGTTCATCTCTAGGAGACAGAAAGCGTCTCCTTCCTGAACGGTATGATGGCTGCGTGGTCCCATGGTGTTTATACCTGCGTACTACTGTTTGTAAAGATGAACGTGGTACCTTCAGGCGTTTGGAAATTGCTCCCAAGGATGAACCAGACTTTTGGAGGTCTTGGCTGATTTCTTTTGATTTTCCCATGATGTCAAGCAAAGAGGCACTGAGTTTGAAGGTAGGCCTTGATGTACATCCACAGGTACACCTCCAATTGACTCAAATTATGTCAATTAGCTTATCAGAAGTTTCTAAAGCCATTACAACCTAACACGGAACCCAAACCGGCTGCGCGCGTGCACCATCGTGCGCTATCGTGTATACATTTATTTTGCCCCCCCACACCAAACGCGATCATGACACGCAGGTTAAAATATCAAAACAAACTCTGAACCAATGACACATTCATTTGGGGACAGGTCGAAAAGCATTAAACATGTATGGCAATTTAGCTAGTTAGCTAGCAAGTGCAAGCTAACGTTAATTTGTCCTATTTAGCTAGCTTGCTGTTGCTAGCTAATTTGTCCTGGGATATAAACATTGAGTTGTTATTTTACCTGAAATGCACAAGGACCTCTACTCCGACAATTAATCCACACATAAAACGGCCAACCGAATCGTTTCTAGTCATCTCTCCTCCTTCCAGGCTTTTTCATCTTTGAACTTATATGGTGATCGCATCTACACTTTCATTGTATTACCACGATAATCGGCAACAAAGTTCGTCTTCCAATCACCCACGTGGGTATAACCAATGAGACGATGGCACGTGGGTACCTGCTTCTATAAACCAATGAGGAGATGGGAGAGGCAGGAATTTCAGCCTCTCCCATGAATTTCAGTCAATTTCATGACTTCTATTTTAGCCCATGGTAACGCATACGCTCGTTGGCGCACGCGAGCAGTGTGGGTGCAATAATTGAATAACATGTATTTCTAAATTTATTTTGTGGCGCTCGCGTACGCGACGTGTCCGGTCTGGTCAGCATGTAAGTGTATGTGTAATGTCGTGTGTGTAGGTGGCAGGGAAGTCAGGCGCAGGAGAATCGAACTTGGCATGAATGGAGTAGTTTAATAATGTTGAACAAAACTCCAAAACCAAAGTACATAATAAATAAAAGTGGGTACAAGAACCCGTTGCGCACCAATACATAACACACGAGCATACAAACAAACAATCTCTGACAAGGACATGAGGGGAAACAGAGGGTTAAATACACAACATGAAATTAATGGGATTGGAACCAGGTGTGTAGGAAGACAAGGCAAAACCAATGGAAAATGACAAATGTATCAATGATGGCTAGAAGACCGGTGACGTCGACCGCCGAGCACCGCCCGAACAAGGAGAGGCATCAACTTCGGCAGAAGTCCTGACAGTATGTAAACTTCCGACTTCAACTGTACATGATTAAATGTCCATGTGGGCTGTGTTATGCAAGTAAAACCTCTCGTTCTCTCAAACAGAGAATTAGTGAACATAAAAGTTACATGGGCAGAAACGACAGGGATGAACCAAACGCAGTTAATTATAATGACCAAAAACATTACTTGTAATGATGCCAATGCATGTTATGTTGTAAATGTGAACATGAACTGCCACCACTTCTGCCTATTCTGACGTTTTTTCTTGCACTGCACTCAATGATTTATGAAAACGTACTTGATAGGTCGAGCTCCTCATTGTAGTTTTACAGACGTGTTACTTCTTGTCACTACAGGGGGTGCTGTTTCAACTTCGACATTTTGCGTCTCCAAATTAAACTGCCTCGTACTCAATTCTTGCTCGTACAATATGCATATTATTATTACTATTGGATAGAAAACAATCTCTAGTTTCTAAAACCGTTTGAATTATGTCTGTGGGTGAACCAGAACTCTTTCTACAGCGAAADTCATGACAGGACATGCGAAGGTCTGAAAACTAGGCTCTGATCTCGGGTCAGTTTAAAACTCTGTGTGTGCCCTATGGATCGAAATGAACTGCACCCGCCTTCCCCTGGAAGTCAGTAGCCAATGAGAAATGGAATGGTGTTTCTACGTATTTCTCAAAGCTTATAAAAGGGCAAGGAACGAGGTGCGCTCCCTTTTCGACTTCCGCCATTACGCAACGCAAGACCCCAGGATAGCATTTTGAAACGCTCAGTTATCGGCCTTAGATATGTCCGTCTGTAATTTAATTCGGTATAGGTGTTAGAAACATCATAACGAAGTTATTTGAAACCGATTTATATCAGTTTATGCGAGTATATTGCTATTTTCGGAATTTTCGTAGTATTGCGTTTGAGGATTTGGACATGTGTGTGCCAGGTAGCTACTGTTAGCTGCTAGTTCCGAAGTTGAAGTGGACGTTTTACAACAAAGCAACGATTATTTTGGACAAAAGGACCTTGCCCAAGATTCTGATGGAAGCTCGTCCAAAATAAGAACTATTTATGATTTTATTCCGTATTTATGTGGAAAAATGTAAACGCATTTTTCGCCAATATTGCGGCACTAGTCTGGCTGTAACGCACACTGTATGTCTAGTAAGGTTATTTTAAAAATCTAAATCAGCGTTGCTAATAACCAATGCATCTTTCATTAGCTGTCCAACCTGTATTTTTTTGGTCAATCTAATCGATAAATAATCGTAAACTTAGGTGCCCTTCCAAGATGGCGCCGGCCAGAATGCATGCCATGTTTTGACTGATTACATAGCATACCACGATTTGTGATGCTAATATGCACATTTTCGAACAAACTCTATATGCATTGTGTAATATGATGTTACAGGACTGTCATCTGAAGAATTCTGAGAAGGTTAGTGAAAAAATTTATATATTTTGGTGGTGATAATGTTATCGCGCTTTTTGCTCGAATCAATGCTGGGGTGATGTTAGCTCATGTGGTATGCTAATATAACGATATATTGTGTTTCTCCTGTAAAACACTTAGAAAATCTGAAATATTGTCTGGATTCACAAGATGTTGGGCTTTCATTTGCTGTACGCTGTGTATTTTTCAGAAATGTTTTAAGATGAGTAACTAGGTAATACACGTTGCTCTCTGTAGTTATTCTAGTCGCTATGGGTGAGTTTTGTGATAGTGGCTGCAATGGAAACTGTGATTTATACCTGAAAATGCACATTTTTCTAAAAAAACATATGCTATACCATAAATATGTTATCAGACTGTCATCTTATGAAGTTGTTTCTTGGTTAGTGGCTATATATATCTTTATTTAGTCGAATTAGTGATAGCTACTGATGGAGTAAAAAAACTGGTGGAGTAAAAAAGTGGTGTCTTTTGCTAACGTGGTTAGCTAATAGATTTTACATATTGTGTCTTCCCTGTAAAACATTTTAAAAATCAGAAATGATGGCTGGATTCACAAGATCTGTATCTTTCATCTGGTGTCTTGGACTTGTGATTTAATGATATTTAGATGCTAGTATTTACTTGTGACGCTATGCTAGGCTATGCTAGTCAGCTTTTTTACTGTGGGGGGTGCTCCCGGATCCGGGTTTGGTAGCAGTGAAAGGTTAATAAGTTTTGTGTACATTGTTAGAATACTTATGAAATGCACATTGTTATTTTTGGTAGCACATGTATATTTTCCCTCGAATCCAACCCCATTCGATCCATTGAACAGATGTGGGTAGAACAATGTCCACACAAGGGTGCAAATTAAAAACACTCACAAAAGCTCCAACGAAGGCCATGAGGTCGATATGTACAGCTTAATAAAGAGCAGTGATACTACTGTAGCAAGAGCAGTGTGGGGGTTTATTATTTTTTTCCACAGTTATTTATTAAAATAGGTAGTTATTTGTTTTATTTGACTGTGTAAAAACTAGCAGTACTACTTATTTCTCTGAGAGTCAGGTGGATACATAGCAAAAAAACATGATTATTTGTCTTTCTGAAATGAAACCATCAAGTGTGTCAGGACCCGGTGCGAGAAACAGTCACTAATAATCGTCAGAACCCAGAAGATGAGGCAGACACAGCAGTACTAGAGATGGTGGTTTAATTAAAGAACAAAATCTTCAGGCAAAGAAACTAAATCCACAATGTCCAAAAATAAAGCCAAAAGGCACAAAATGGAAATCCTCCAAAATACAAAAGAAACTCCACAAAGTGGTAAAAAACAGCAGGGAAAAACAAACCTCAAAAGACTACTCAAATAATACACAAGAACTAAACCAGAGAACCTCTGGAAAATCCAACAAGAGAAATATCTGAATAAAACAAGGCTTGGGCTGGGTGCTAACTTACAAACACTGAGCAAGGAACTGAGGAACACACAGGGTTTAAATACTAACAAGGGAATGACCTACAGGTGCAAACAATAATTAGAGCAAGAAAAACAAAAGGTACAAAAAAGGTGCAATGGGGACATCTAGTGACCAAAACCCGAACAGTCTTGGCCAAAACCTGACAAAGTGCTGGATTTGAAACAAAAACATGTCTGTCATTGAACAACACACAATCTCTTTCATATTTTCTTTAAACAATAAACGCTAATTTTCCAAAATTTCTGAAAATGGATATAGAGTTTTGGAATGAAACTCATCAAATGTACATTTAGATATCACATGAAAGTCCTTCATGTAAACTAAAATCAGTGATGGACTAAGGATAGATCCTTGAGAAACCCCCAAATGTAATTATTATGTTCAGATTTAGAGCTGTTCAGTGATGACTATAACAATACAAGCGATAATACACTGTACTGTAAAGAAAATGACAATCCAAAATAGACATGTTGTATTTCATTTTGACCGTTCATAATGCAGGTCAACCCAGTTAATAACAGTCTTGTCCTTTTATACCAACTCTACATGCAAAGGAGCCTAACACACCACCCCTCTGTAAAAAGTGGACTGTTTGTCTCAGAGTCAGTTGGAGTAGAGAAGAGCAGCTCCCACCAGTTCAGCTTCAACACAAGCCATGTAACCTACATCTCTGCTGCTGCTCCTGCTGGCAGCTGCTTCCTGTGAGTCTCTCAGGGTTTGGGGGAAGGAATGGGTTGAGGCTCAATAAAATATATTAAGAAAATATTATTTTAACAATATCCTTAACGGTCACACTTAACTGTCCTGTATAGCAAATTACTAATTATGTTTTTCCCCCATAGATGTGTACTGTGGTGGTCTCGAACTCAGCCAGCCAAGTGTAATGGTTGTAAAGCCTGGAGAGTCTCTGAGCATCACCTGTAAGGTCTCTGGGTATTCTGTTAGTGACAGCAGCACAAGCTTTGCCACAGGTTGGGTTCGAAAGCCTGCAGGGAAATCAATGGAGTGGATTTCACATATATGGGATGATGGAGATATCTACATAAATTATGCACTGAATAACATGTTCAGCATTTCAAGAGATGCCTCCAGCAACTCTGTGTCTTTACAAGGGCAGAGCCTGCAACCTGAAGACACAGCTGTGTATTACTGTGTTCGCTACCCTCCACAGTGATACAAACCAGCACCAGACCTGAACAAATTCCCAGATACCCATGTGAGAATGATGCAAGCACAACATAATATACAGCTCCACAACAAGATATCAACATATTTAAGACTAACGCTCAGTCCCAAAAATTGTCAAATTATAATTTAATAAGTTAACCTTACCAAAAGCGTTAAAACCATGCATAACTTTTGTCCCTGTGTTGCTGATCTTGAACACATCGACCTAAAGCCATTATATATAGTAAACGCATCATACTAAAGCCATTATAGTCAACACGTCTCATAAGTAGAATCTGAACTACAGAGAGAAGAACAAAGGACAGAGAGGAGAGAGAATATAGGAATAGAGCAGATTTCTTCCTGTCAGGATATTTAATCCTCTAGAGGGCGGTCTATGCAAAGTCTCCATCCCGTTTATCCCTTTATAATCACACACAGCCCTGGCTTTCTCATTATAGACAGTGTGGATTAATTCGGTAGCAAGCACTGCATATAACCTGACTATCACTGAACAATGAGGACTGTCTGGAGTTTAGTACTCATGGTGGTCTTTGTAAAAAGTAAGTTACAATATTCTGTGTTCACTAGAATGAATGTTCCATCATCTTCAGTAATTTTTCAGAAAGTTATATAGACATGTTTAAAGACATCACTGTTCATGTGTATGAATGTTTGCATTCTAAAGTTTTGGGTATTTCATTTCCACAGGTGTTCAGGGTCAGACACTAACTGAATCTGGACCAGTGGTTAAAAAGCCTCAGGATTCCCACAAACTGACCTGTACATATAACGGGTTTGGTGGAAACATTGATGCAGCTTGGATCAGACAGGCTCCTGGGAAAGGACTGGAGTGGGTGTCCTATATTAGCAGTGGTAGTAGTTACATCCACTATTCCCAGTCTGTTCAGGGTCGGTTCACCATCTCCAGAGACAACAGCAAGCAGCAGGTGTATCTCCAGATGAACAGTCTGAAGACTGAAGACTCTGCTGTTTATTATTGTGCCAGAGACACAGTGACACAGGAGGCTGCAGCACCGTACAAAAACTGACCAAGCCGATATTTTACTGTGAAAAAGTGAGACAATTCTGAGCTCCAGTGTCTGTCAATATCAWRCCCATGACCACACCAACACTATAGGATTGAGWAGACACATCCTACTGTAAATTATAARCCAAAMATAAAAATATATATATAACTTGAAAAGCATAACATATTCCTGARAACCTGTCAACATAACAGTATGAAAYTCCTCTTGAAACCTTAACAGAAAACTTTACAGKCTTTCAAAGTCAGTTGACAATGGAAAATAACTCCAAATGGTTTAATCATTTATGCAATCATTCAGTCAAATAAATGATCAATAACTAGCAGCTAAACCATTTTTTTGGTAATATCTTTCAATTTGGGGAACTTATTTGCATGAAACCAAATGTCAAATTTCAGCAAACAGAATTAAGTTTTAATGTCACGTGCACAAGTACAGTGAAATGCCTTTTGTGCAAGCTCCAAACCCAACAATGCAGTTATCAATATCAATGTAGCACAAAACAATAACATAAGGTAGAACAAAAACACACAATATATAAAAAGAAGAAAGTAAGAAGCTATATACAGTGTCACTTCCAATKCCATTTACAATGTGCATTGATACTGGAGTAATGGATGTAGATGTATAGAGGTAAGGGAACAAGGCATCATGATATATGATAAACAGAGTAGCGCCAGCGTAAGTGATGATTGTATGTGAGTGTGTGTGCATGTGTGTAGAGTCAGTATAAATGTGTGTGAAAGGTATGTGTGTGTTGGAGTGTTAGTGTGTGTGAGTGTGTAGAGTCCTATGAGTGTGCATAGATCAGTGCAAAAATAAAAATGTAATACAAGGGTCAACTCAGAGGGCCCATGTAGCCATTCTGTCAGCTATTTAGCAGTCTTATTGCTTGGGATAGAAGCTGTTCAAGGCTGTTGGTGTCAGACTTGATGCACCGGAAGCAGAGAGAACAGTCTATGGCTTAGCTGGTTGGAGTCTTTAACAATTTTCCAGGCCTTCCTTCCACACCGCCTGATATAGAGGTCCTGGATGACAGGGATGTCTGGCCCCAGTAAAATACTGGGCTGTCCGCACCATCCTCTGTAGAGCCATGCGATTGAGGGTGATGCTGTTGCCATACCAAGCAGTGATGCAGCCAATCAAAATGCTCTCAATGGTGAAGCTCTAGAACGTTTTTGAGGATTTGAAGGCCCATGCCAAACCTTTTCAACTTCTTGAGGGGGAGAAGGCGCTGTTGCACCTTCTTCACGACTCTGCTCATGTGAGTGGACCATTTTAAGTCCTTAGTGATTGGACACAGAGGACCTTGAATTAGTATAATTAAGCAATAAGGCCAGAGGGGGTGTGGTATATGTCCTGGATACAGCCCTTCCTGTGGTATACTGCCAATATACCACAAACACCTGAGGTGCCTTATTGCTATTATAAACTAGTTACCAATGTAATTAGAACAGTAAAAATACATGTTTTGTCATACCCATGGTATATGGTCTGATGTAGCACGGCTTTCAGCCAATCAGCATTCAGGGCTCGAACCAACCAGTTTATAATATTAAATATAGAACCATGAAAGTCATTAATGTCAAAGAGTAATGGATCAAGTATAGATGGAACAAGTTTATTGTATTAATGCTGTCACGTTCCTGACCTGTTTTCTCTTATTTTTGTATGTGTTTAGTTGGTCAGGGCATGAGTTGGGATGGGCATTCTATGTTATGTGTTTCTATGTTGTTTTATGGGTTGCCTGATATGGTTCTCAATTAGAGGCAGGTGTTTTACGTCTCCTCTGATTGAGAACCATATTAAGGTAGGATGTTCTCACTGTTTGTTGGTGGGTGATTCTGTAACGGATGTTCTCCTCCTCTTCGTCTGAAGAGGAGAAGCAGGGATCGGACCAATACGCATCGAGGTAGTTTGACATAATGATTTATTAACAGAACCGAAAAAACACGAAGAACACTTGATAAATTACAAAACAACAAAACGACATAGACAGACCTGAACTGGAAAACTTACATAAACACGCAGAACAGGAATAGACGACACAAACCGAAACAGTCCCGTGTGGCGCGACAAACACAGACACGGAAGACAATCACCCACAAACAAACAGTGAGAACATCCTACCTTAATATGGTTCTCAATCAGAGGAGACGTAAAACACCTGCCTCTAATTGAGAACCATATCAGGCAACCCATAAACCAACATAGAAACACATAACATAGAATGCCCATCCCAACTCATGCCCTGACCAACTAAACACATACAAAAATAAGAGAAAACAGGTCAGGAACGTGACAAATGCGAATAGATTCTGTCATCCTGTGCTGTTGTGAGAAACAATGCTGCCAATATCAAACTTAAAGAACATCTCTCCCTCTCAGTCTCTATTTCATCCTCTAGGGGTCAGTCTATGCAAAGTCTCCCTACCTCCATCTCTTTATAATCA